>NC_081409.1:413446474-413756474 GCF_030272615.1 Cryptomeria japonica | reverse complement strand
ATCAATTTATACACCCTGCCAAAAACCACATACAAAATGCGGCCACAACACATATAATATCAGTTTTGCATAGAGCCCATATGACAATTTGCCAAAAAAACCCATTGGATAATTTTCAAATGTAGACTCCATAGCTGCTATCAATGGAAGAAGACAAAATTTTCCAAAGCCCTGTGCCAAATCCCATGAGCCAAAAACCTTCCTGCCAAAAGTATCAAAAAACCTTTGGAAAAACACTATTATATCAAATACCATGACCTCAAACTCTTCTCTAGACAACACACATGAATACTTGAAATGAAAGGGGAAAGTGTGAATAATTATCATCATAAAATTTTACATCGACATTACTCAAGAAAATCATATGACTATTGCTGCAAACCTTCCCATACCCTAGAAGGAATTTCCTCAAAACCCACCTCTCACTAATTAGCATTGCTATCAATGGATAAATTTGCCAAATCATCTGCAATCTTATTAACTTCTCTATAACAATGGGATACCAGGAAAGATTCAAACAATTCTAATTTTTGTAAAATGGGATCAAGTATATACTGCAAATTCCAACAATTTGATTTCTTTTTCATAACACATTGAATAATCACCATAGAATAAAATTTGCATTGTGATCATAAATTACCATGCCTACCCCAGCTGGCCCAGGGTTACCACGAGAGGCCCCATCAAAATTCAGTATAAAGTGCCCCTGCGGAGGAGGTTTCCATCTAGCAGAGCATCTCTTACCTATTGCATCATTCTTTTTTAAAATTGAACCATGAGAGGGTAAAACTGACAGCAGCTTCCAAAATCTAGTAACTCTACTATCCCAGTGCGAAAAAGAAGTAAGATTTTCCAAATTCTTATAAATAAATGACAAAGCAACCTCAGAGATTGAAGACTCAATTTTTAATAGAACCTCAGACACAGGAGACCTTGTTTTTTTAAATATCCTGTTGTTTCTCTCTAGCCAAACATTCCAAATCACAATAGATGGAGATATGATCCAAAGGCATGCATAAAAAGATGAGGCAAACATAAAGGGCCAAGATCTAAAATGGGAAATGAGATCCTTACCAATAACAAAGGATATATTTAACTTATCAAACAACCACTGCCAACATTCATAAGCATAATCACAATGTAGGAATAGGTGTGAAGAAGATTCCAAATTTTTGTTACAAAGGACACAAGGGAAAACAACAGTAATACCAAGCCTGTCTAGTCTCATACTTGTAAGGACTCTATCCTGAACTGCCAACCAAGCAAAGGCTCTAGCTTTGGGAAGACAAGCCGAATGCCAAAACAACTTATAAGGCCAAGAAGATAAATCTTTAGCAACCATAAGAGAGTTGTAACCATCTTTAACAGTGTACTTACCAGAAATATTCTTTGTCCAAATAAGTTCATCCTCAGAATCAGAAAGAAATACAATTCTATCCCCCAAAATCTTTTCAAGATCTAATTTCATGCTTTGATCAACATCTAAGAAATCAATCGACTTCCATCTAGCTAGCTTAAGGGGTCCACTAGTCACAATTTCAAAATAATCTGCTACAAAAACACCCCAAAGGGAGGAAAGAACAGTGATCAGAGGAGACCAATCCCTAATATTCACCAAAGGTGTGTGTCCATTCCATACTTCATCCTAGAATCTGACCTTTCTACCATTATGAACAATCCATGAGAGATGAGGCAAAATAACTGATCTACATTTACAAAGGAAATTCCAAATAGCAGAACCTGAAGGCAAATTTGAGACTTTAAAAATGTACTCTCTCGGTCCATTATTTAAATATTTGGCAAACATAATCTGTGCCCATAAGGAGCTAGGCTTGTCATATAATTTCTAAACCAACTTAGCACCTAAGGCTAAATTCTGATTCTCTAGACTTCGAATTCCTGTTCCCCCAAGTTCCTTAGGCAAACATACCTTATCCCATGCAACTAAAGGGAGTTTCTTCTTGCCATCTTTATTATTGTTCCAAAGAAAATCTCTAAGAGTATCTTGTAAACTAACAATGGCTGCTTTTGGAGACTTCAAAATAGACATGAGATATACGGGAACAACATTCAAAACAGACTTGATGAGAACAATTTTACCTGCCAAAGTTAACCATCTATGATTCCATGAGAGAATTCTTTTAGAAATGACCGAAATAATCTTATCCCAAAAACCAATCTTATCCTGTTTAACAAAGAAAGGAATCCCAAGGTAAGTACATGGAATATTTCCAGTCTCAAATCCCCAAAAGGATTGCAACCTATGCTGAACCAGTTGTGATGTATTAAGGAAAAAAATCTTTGATTTATCACCATTCACTTTCTGACCAGAAAATGATGCATAATTTTGTATTATTCCTTTAATCACTTTTGCCTCAACTAACGAAGCATGTCCAAATAATAGAGTATCATCTGCAAAGAGACAATGAGAAATACTTTGGGGAATATTCTGAATCCTTATACTTTTCCAAATCCCCCCCACTTTAGCAGCCCTAATAGACCAACTAACGGTTTCAGCTAGGAGAATAAACAAAAAGGGAGAAAGGGGATCTCCCTATCTCAAAACCCTAGAGGAAGTGAAAAAACCACAAGGAGAACCATTAATTAAAACCAAGAATCTTGCAGAAGAAATACATGCACGAATCCATTTGACCCAGGCCTTGGAAAAACCTAACTTCTCAAGAACAACACATAAAGCCCCCCATTCTACTCTATCATAAGCCTTCATCATGTCTAGTTTAAGTATCATGGCCGGGGTTCTTTGGGTGGAAATAGAATGCAGCACCTCATGTGCTACAATTGCACCCTTTGTCGTCTCCCTTCCAGGAACAAAACCACCTTGCTCCAATGAAATGATCCTAGGTAAAAATTTTGCCAACCTAAGAGAAATTGGCTTTGTAAATATCTTATACAAAGTGTTACATAAAGCAATGGGGCGGAAGTCAACAAAAGTCTTAGTATCCTCTTTTTTAGGAATAATTGCAATCATTGTAGTATTAAGTTCTTTTAAAATGGACCTATTTCTCCTAGATTCCTCAAGAGCCAATAAAACATCATTTCCCACAAAATCCCAACATTTCTGAAAAAATAAAGGAGTAAAACCATTTGGTCCTAGGGCTTTATCCGGATTCATGGCAAAGACAACACTCTTAACTTCTTCTAAGGAAAAGGGAGACATCAACATCTTATTGTCTTCCAAAGATACTAAAGGAGGAATATTAGATATAATATCGTTGCTGAGATTTCCATTTTCCGAAGATAATAATGACTTAAAAAACCTAACTGCCTCTAAAGCAATGTCCTTTGGCTCTATCAATAAATTCCCATTCTGACACTGAATACAAGATATCCTATTCTTACATCTTTTAATCTTAGTTGAAGAATGAAAAAATTTTGTGTTCCTGTCACCATTTGAAAGCCATAACTCTCTAGATTTCTGTCTCCAATAGATTTCCTCTCTAGCTAACACCTCCTCAAGCTCTAATTTTAGTGATTTCAATTCATCAAAAACTTGTGGCACCATACCATGTTGAAGCACATGAGTATTAAAACACTCAATCGTATCTTGAATCCTTTGTTTCTCTTGAAAAATGTTTTTAAAATGCGAGATATTCCATTCCCTAATATTCAATTTCAAATAACTTAACTTCTTAGCAATCTGAAACATACGGGACCTAGAACAAAAAGGAGCATAATTCCACCATTTCATAAGCAGAGGTAAAAAGGAAGAATCCCTAAACCACATGGGCTCAAATTTAAATGGAGACTTAAAAGAAGCCCTATCCTCAATAACTGAAAGAGAAATTGGAAAATGATCAGAACCTGAGACCGGTAGAATAGAGGAAAAGAATTCAAAATCTGAATCAATCCAATTCTCAGATAACAAAAACTGATCTAATCTCTCAACAATCTAAGAAAAACCCCTTCTCATTTTTGAATTTGTCCTATAATGTGTTTGTTTGGTAGTTATGTATGTTTGTAGGGGCAGAGGCTCATACATGCACACCCTATCTTTCAAGGTCCACAATATGTCCCATGTGGACCTCTAATCAAAATGACATGTTGCTACCTAAGAAATCTAGTTTGCAAACTACAAAAAGCCTTTTTTTTACAGTCCTATATGCCATGTGTAATATGATGATTTTGACAAGGTGCCAACAATTTTCCAATTTGGGCATAGACACATGTATACTTGTATGTTTAAATGTATACATACATACATACATTTCTTTGAAGAAGCACCCACAAAACAAGAGAACCTTCAAGCTATGATTGCAAGATACAAGGTAAATATTTGTATATACATATGTGTATATGTACACATATACATATGCATATGCATATCTATATTTATATACATATATGTATATGTATATATAGCCAAAACAATATGAATTAAGATATAATTTGGGTAATTATGAGACTAAACAAACCAACAATAGAAGTAAGTCACAAATTGGGTAATTGTGAGACCGAATCAACCATCACCATTCTTAAGACTGCAATGAAGAATAAATGTGTGTATGTATGAAAATATGTATATGTGTGTATATATATCTATGTGTGTGTGTGCATGTGCGCATGTGTGTGCATATTTATATACATGTGTGTGTGTGTGCACGCGCGCATAAACAAGACAATTCGAAGTATGTTGATGTAAATGTTGTTTGCAGTGTTGTGTACATGCGTATCTAATCTATGTGATGGTAGTTGTAGACACCTAAAAATGGTCAACGCTTACAGAGTCATACTTTAACATTTGCGCATTGCCTCATTTTAGGTTTTTGCGTCGCATTAATATTTCTCCTATGATTCGTACTTGGTTTTTATCATTTGCGAACATCGAGTCATTCTTCTACATTCTTCAGTTATCTCGCTCTCAAATTTGGTCTTGTCAACAACACTATCCAGTTATGATTTTAATCAATCTTATCCTATTGCATCAATGTGTGTGCTTATTTGTCATCATTTTGGACATCGCCAATCCTAATTAGGGTTTTGTCCTCTTATCAATCTTGTCATCTGGCGATTGATTTATCATCAATCCTTCAATCTTGTCGTTTTAACAATCGATTTGTCATCGATCGTTGTCATGTTCGATCTTGTCATTTTGCAATTGATTTGTTATCAGTCGTGGTCATTTTCAATCTTGTCGTTTTGCAATCTATTTTGTCATCAACCCTTGTCCTCTTGTCAATTTTGTCATTTTGCGATCGATTTGTCATCGATCATCGTCCTTCTCAATCATGTCAATTTGGATCAATTTGTCATTGTTCCTTGGCGCATTTTATCAATTAAATCATTTATCACATTGGTCGTTTATTAATTCAAAATCATGATCGATATCAATTATCTTCAATCAAGACCTAATTGTCATTCCCGCATTGCTAATTCGTCTTCTAGGGTTTCATGATTTAATCATTTAACCTTGTGTGTCATTTCTTCCTTTAGGATTAATAAATTATTTATTTATCCTAAGTCTTCTCATTACAATTAAATGTTCATTTAATTGGCTAATTATTCCTCTTTGTGAATTAATTAATAAATGATAAATTATTAATTAATTTACCTAATTTCTAATTTTCATCAATTTCTTAATTCTTAATTCCTCATTTCTAATTTTCTAATTTTCTAAATTCCTAATTTCAATTTCCTCCTATTTCTCTCCTAAATTCATGGAAATGACATAGAAATTTGTCATAATTTGTCATAATTGACAATCAATCAATTTTTGACATAGAAGTTGTCATAATTTGTCCTAAATTATCAATCAACAAATTTTGCATAGAAAGTGCATAATTTGTCATAATTTGTCATAATTGTCATATTGATTTGCAATTTCCTTTTGAATTGCATCATGCTAATCTTGTCATCTCTCCAATTCTTCTATAAATTGGATGAATTTCTTCAATCAAAGGCCCTTAATTCTTAATTGATAATCAGATTATCGAATTTCTAATCAATCACATTTCGAGTACTCTTGATCAATAATCTTGTCTACTTGCTTTCAATTATGTGTGTGCACTTGTAGGTGAGATCCACAACCAAACTATTTGAAGAGGAAAGAAGAACAATGGAGCCGCATGAAGGAAGAATTCATATCCACATATGGTTTGCATAGTATTTACTTTTGAATGTTTTATCTTTATGTCTCTCTTGAGTGTGTTTTAGGATTGATCATTGCATTTTAGTTTTTGTGATTGAGCTAATGATTAGTGTTTTGACTTGTTTGTGATGATTTCCTATTTCCTATGTTACATTAATTGGCGAACCCGACGTGAACACTAACCATCTAATCCCTTTATTGTGTCTTTGAGTGCTTTTGAGTTGATTTGCAGGCCAAAAAAACCCCAAAACAGGGTCGTGCAGGGTTTTTTGGAGGCTTCTGCGCCTGTGTTGAGCATTCTGCGCTTGTGTTGAAGACATTCTGCGCCTGTGTCATGACTTTTGCGCTTGTGTCATGACTTCTGTGCCTGTGTAAAATCTAGAACAGAGGTAAAAATGCAGTATTTTACTTGAAATTTGTTTAGTTTTTGCATTCTGTTTTCTGTGTTTTGGTTTTTGGTACTAATTATCTATGCAAAATCTTGGCATACGCATGGCAAAGACAACAAATCAAACTACTAACATGTGTTATGCAGAATCGATAGTCAAAGACAACAAATCAAACTACTAACATGTGTTATGCAGAATCGATAGTCAAAGACAACAAATCAAACTTCTAACTTGGGTTTTGCAGGTTGCCTTGGAGAAACAACTAAACTTGGTGTTTGTTATTAATGTTTTAGGCACCTAGTGATTTCTAATAGGTTGGAATGAACATGTTTTTTCTTTGATTGTTGAGTGTGACATTGGAGTAGGAGAGTATGCTCTCATCCTTTTAGGGTGATCAGAAATCCAGATCTTCGATACCATGCTTTTGTCTTTGATTGTGTGTCTCCTTTAGAGGGCTTGCCTTCTCGACCACTTTGCTTTTGCAAGCAAGTGATAATCGTGAGAAGGGAACGACCCAAAGTGAGTACGGCTAGAATTCCTTGGCATTCTAACTCACTATAAAAAAAATACCCAATGAGCGAAAGCTTTGAAGGAAGTGTTACGTGGGAATTGCAGTTACTTGGGAAGTGATGACCCTTGAACTCTTTCTCATATCAACATCTAAGTAGGGCCTCTTGGTCTAAATCGTGCTTGCGCGACTACATTTGTTTGGTATCTTGATGGGCTTAATGTCTCAATCATGCTTGCGTGACATCAAGGAGTAACGCTTAACAGAAATCCTTACTACATACCTTGTTTTTAGAGGCCAAAAACCCTTCTAGTTGCTTGAGAAGGACGAATTCGGATACTTGGAAGAGATACTAAGTTTGCCATGGGGAGATTTCCATGGGGACTGATGCTTGGCTGCCCTGAGAAGTGAGTGCCGTGGAGGGGAGCCCGTGGGGTCAAGCATCTATGTATTCTCCTTGAATCCCATAATGAGTCTACCTCTCAAGTACCTAATGTCTTTGCCTACCATAAGAAATGTGGAAATGAGCATGATTGTCTTGAGTCTAAGTTGCAATATCTTGTATTCTTTGCTTGTCAAAAGTTGAATTGCATCCCATTTAAAAAGAAAAAAAAAATTGATCCAACATAAGATTAAACACAAGAGACATTCATCCAACAAAGGTCCAACAAATCTTCAAAACTCATCTTCAAACATGGTTGTCAAATATAGTTCAAAATCTTGTCTCAACAAGCATGTTACTTACATTTAGGTTCATCCTAGGTTGCATGTTGCAAAAGTCATTGTCAAGTACCAAGGTTAGGTTTCATCTAGGTCATACTCCTTTGCATATCAATAAGAGTCATCCATTTGCATATGTCCTCTTGCATTAAAGTCATACCATTGTCATACATTGCATACCCTAGGTTTCTTCATTAAGCTTAGGTCATTATCATATCATATTAAGGTCATTTGCATAGTAATTGTCCCTTTGCATATAGTCTCAAAAGCTAGGTTTTGCCATACTTGAGTAATCCAAATCTTTGATAAACCCTAAGTCATTGTTAAGAAGTCTAGACCTTGTCAAACCTTTTCTTTTTATGTCATTATTGTCATTTGGTCAAACCTAGCTTAGTATCCAAGCATATAGGGGAGACATTGTCATTTTGTCCTTTTGTCACTTGGTCCTTTTGTCCTTTGAGGTCTAGACATCATTTCAATTTCCTAAGGGTCTCTTTTAGATTTGCATTCATAAGTTTGTCAAAAATCTTCAAAAACAACCAAAAACATAGATTGCATTCTTGCCATAGGTTGCATTTTCATCTATTCAAGTTCGCATTTAGTTGCATAGCATATATTATCTTTGAAAAATTCCAAAAATATTGCATTTGCATAGTGACATGTCTATTGAAACAAGGTTCCAAGCACCAATGATGCAACAAAGTTTGACATATCAACCGACAATGCAATCACAATTCTATCCAACCCAACAACAAGGCAATATTGATCAAACTTTTTATGACGAAACAAGTCTCCAAATACAAAAACTAGAGGAGAAACTAGCTCAAGAAAATGAGATTTTGGAACAAAGAGTGAAAAACATTGCGAAGAATAGATCACAAATGTCTAAAGTGTTTCGAAAATTTCCAAGTCAAAATCCAAATATTGAGCCAATTGATGTAAGGTCTCTTATCGAACAATCAGACATACCAGCTCTCCTCTCCCAAATAGAGATGATGAAACAATTTCAAGAAAGGAGACAACATCAATTTCAACATTATTTGCCTTCACAACAAGAACAAGAAGGTGTTTACTATCAATCACATTTTCAACCAATACAACCAATGGTCCAATTTCAACAATATGTCCAACCAACTATACAATGTCCACAAATGGTTCAACCAATGGTGGAATATCAATGTCAACAACCAAAACCAAACATTCAAATACAAAGGTTGCAGCATGCACCAAGCCAAATTTTGAACATGTCAAACCAATTTGAGCAACATCTAGTTCAAAATCAAAACATGACATCAAACCAAAAACAAGTTCAAATTCCAGATACAACTATGTCAAAACCTCGAAAGAAAGGTGGCTTTATTGCAATGCACTTAAGGAAATTACCAAGTGAGTTCTTTGAGGAAGATCAAGATAATACAACTATGTCTAGCAATGCCTCATCCCCTCGCAAGCAAATTGAATCTCCAGTGGCATCTATCCCTACACCTCTAGAAGTTTCACAAGAACCTTCCATATTGTCCTCATCAAATAATACACCCAAGGATGCAATTAGCCAAGGGCTATCCATAATTGATTGCCAAGATAATCCAATTTATAATGCACATCCTTGTCATGTTTCAGAAATACAAGACCCAATGCCACCATGCACTTTATTGCCATTACCTATTTTAGAGGACCCCATTCGAAGTCCCTCTTCTTCATGTTCAAGCATTGATTCCTTGCCAGAATCCATCACAAATGTTCAAAGTGCATCCCCTTCATGCCAAAACATTGATTCCTTGTCAAAATCCTCCATGCATATCCAAAGTCCAACCCCATGTCAAGAGGATAATTTAGAGCATGAAGAAATGAGTCCTAAAGAAAATCAAGATCAAGATCCTGAAGCCTTATCATCCCATCCAATTGTTGACCAGGAATCCATGTTCCCAGACACTCACGATGATTCCCCTATTCTTGTCCATCCTATCCAAAGTCCTATTGACACTCCATTCCTTGAGCAAGATTAAGATATTCCAGTCCATCCAATCCCAAACGATCCCCTTCCATTTCATGAAAAAAATGTCCTTTCAAATCCTATTGACATTCCACTTCCTAAGAAAGATCAAGATATCCCTTCCATCCTTTCTGATGATCCCATTGAAAGTCAAGAGCAAAGCACCTTTAAAGAGGAATCCAATGATCTTCCTCCTTGTCAAGATCAAAGTATCCTTCCATATTTATTTCCAACACAAGACCCTATCATTCCTTCAGATCCTCCACAAGATCCATTTGTTCCTCCATCTCCACGTCCTAATCCAGCATATACACTCCAAGATCGCATTTCTTGTGATGATCCCATTATTTCTCCCATTCCATCTCTTGAAGAGCCTGTCATTGAACCATGTCCACTACACAATCCTAATCCCCCTCATGATTCTAACATGTCAGTGCAAGATGTTCATGAACCCTCAACATGCATAATGGGTTCTTCCACTTTGGTCCAATCCGATCCACTTCAAGATCTCATTATTTCTCTCATATCATATCCACCTCATAATGGACTCGCGTCTTCTTCCCAAAGAAAAGAGTATCCTACAAGTCAAGATATTCATAAAGGCAAAGGAGTAGATCTCCATAAGCAAGCATCCCTTCATGTTAAAGAAGATCTTAAGGGTCATGTCTACACAACTCACTCTCAAGACGTTGGTATCCCTCCATCAAAATCCAAACATACACCTTCCCCATCATACCTTCCATCCATCTTAGGTCCTTATATTCCTTAGCCCTCTATGCAAGGTCAGCAAAGGCACACATCCTTGAGTAAATTTCATCCATCCAAAAGAACTCCACCTCATTCATATCCATCCATTCATTCCTTTCCCCCTCCAAGCAATTTGGATACCAAGTATAAAAGTCATAAGTCTAGCAATCCACATGTATTCAAGGATCAACATGTCCAATATAATTGACATGTCAAAACAAAGAACAATATGATCTATAAAGAAAAAGAAATATCCAAAAGGCCACAAAGGCCCACTGAGCAACATAAAGCAAAGTCAAAATATATATGGGTTCCTAAATCCCTTGTGCAAGCAATGCACTCCAAGGAACCACAAAAGCATGAAAAGTCAAAAACCATGTGGATCCCCAAGAAGCTCCTTGAAGCACAAAAAGAACAACCCAGATTGGCATCTAAAATTGCTATTCCTCCATCCAAACCTTCCAAGTCTATTTCTCCACCACCTTCTTCATCCATTTTGGGCCCTTATGTCCCAAAATCCCTAGTCGTTCCTTCGTCAAAATCTCAATATCCAAAATACATTTGTCCTCCATCAGTCCATCACCCCTCAAGGTGTGTGCCAATGTCGATCTTGCCAACATTTCCATCCACTCAAGCCCAATTCTTCCAATACCCTATCCATTATCCAATGCATATTTTCCATCCTTCGATCCCTTTGATCCAATCCTTTGCATAAATCCTCGCCTTAGTTTCATCTTATTTTCCATGTCCTTATCCTACCAACGTCTTTGAGCATGCTTTTAAAGGTCATGGTCCATTTTTTTTTTCAAGGCTACTATCCAAACAAAAAGACGCTTGAGTCCTTCTTCCATCCCCTATCATGTGTCCATCTTCTATTGAAAAAGTCAAAATACAAAAAAAGTGAAAAAAAAAAGACAAAAGAAAAAAGTACAGCAAAAATAATTCGTCCATTGGTGAAAACCTGGGAAACAGGCGCCTTGGACAAGTACCGTGATGAAAACCTGGCAAACAGGCGTCATGCATAATCTATGAACTTCTTGCACACCACACTTGGGGGTAGGTTTTACACTATCATATCCTTTTGTCCTTCATTGTTCCATTATCCTATCGAAACCCCTGTCATTACCCTTCATATCCTATTGTCCCTCATGTACATATCCCCTTTTCCACCTTTGATCTTGACAAGGCTGACGATCTTCGTGAGCATCACGCATCTTGTTTGCAGCTTTCATTCTATCATAGCTTTTGGTCTTTATCCATTTGCATATTATAACCTTTTATCCATATTCCCTAGCTTATTGCAAGTTTCTGCCACTATCCCATATCCTATCCCAACCTTCAGTCTATGTCCCTTATCCATTCTTGGTCTTGCTTATCCTATCCATATCTTATCACTATCCATACACTCTTTTTCATTCCTTGATCTTGATCTGACATAAGGACGCAAAATTTAAACACGGTTTCAAAAACCTCTTGACATGTCCCTCATGCCATGTCACTGCTTTACATTGTCATATCCAGTCTCTTGTCCCATCACGCCATAGCCCTTGAAAATTGCATCCGTATTGTCTCCATAATAAAAGGCCTTTGTCTTCCCTCTATCCACCATCATTTCAGCAAGTCTATTTATTCACCTATCATATTCCTTGCTTTGCTAGACACTGGGGGCAAAATCTCATAAAAATTGAAAAATGTCCTGAAAAAATCTCATAAAAAAATTGAAAAATGTCCTAAAAAATCATAAAAATTGCAAAATGTCCTGAAAAAATCTCATAAAAACTGAAAAATGTCCTGAAATAATCCAAAAAAAAATCAAATAATGTCCTGAAATAATCCAAAAAAATCAAATAATGTCCTGAAATAATCATAAAAAAATTGAAAAATGTCCTAAAAAATCATAAAAATTGCAAAATGTCCTGAAATAATCCCTCAACATTTAAAAATGTCTTGAAAAAATCTCAAAAACATTTAAAAATGTCCTGAAAAAAAAAGAAGTACAAAAAAATCAAATAATGTCTTGAAGTAATTCAAAAAAATCAATTAACGTCCTGAAAAAATCCTAAAAATCATATAAAGTCCTGAAAAAATGAACACAAAAACATTTCAAAACATTAAAATCCAAAAACACAAGCATTTTGTCAATAAATATCCCTTTTTGTGCATAAGACAAATCACTGAGCATACAATGACACGTAATCATACACTGTGCTTTAAATGAAATCACGCATTAACAGATGAACTTTTCCATCAAACCAGCCATTCAAATTAATCAAAATTGTCTTATCAATCGAACATCAACATCAATATCACACGTCCTTGGCACACTATCATGGGTCTTATACAGGGTGTGGTATACTCGAAACCAGACTGTGTCCTGTCTTAGACGGGGTACCACATGTCCTGAAACCAGACAGCATGATCATCCTATTAGCACTTTCAACTTTTGATAATGAAGATCAAGATGTTTGTTTGATTTGTTGGAATTTGTGCATCTTATCTTTTTATTGATTTATCTTTGGCTTCGGTCATGTTCCTATGTTGCTCAATGATGTCACTGAGTGATTTAGAGTGACCAGGATGGTTCATGATCTCTTTCTTTTTTGTTGTGATTGCTGTTTGTTTGCAATGTGTCTGTCTTTTGCAAAAAGGGTTGTATTTCAGCTCTAGCCTTCAATGCCATGATGCTACGCATCCATTTTGCTACATTAAATAAAGGTTCTCACCTACAAAGTGCATTACTGAAAGCAAGTTTTTCTTCATCTCTAACTATTCTCTATTTCATTTTCTTCTTACTAACATTTCTTCCGTCCGGTTGGCTGGTCAGTTCGGTCTAGTTCTCTGATTTCCAACCATACATACTGCATCCTGCATCCATTTGGTTAGTACATTTGCATTACATTAAGCATCATATCAAGCATTCTATCCATTTCATACTATCAATGCATCAAAAGCACATAAACAAAAATATATCCATACATATTCCACAAAGGTACATAAAAAGTGCATAAGTCATCCATACATGGAAAATCACATAAATCATTTGCATCTCATCATATCGATACATATCATATCATCTGCCACAATAAATATCGGAGTACAAAATCGGACTGTCTGTCCTAAGTATGGCCCGCAGGCTGACTACAAAATGTCAAACTATATAATGTCTACTGTCTGTCTAAGGAGCACGTGCCTCTGTCACTGGGTGCTCCCTCAGTCCTCCTCATCCTTGCAAGGTCTCGCGGATGATGTCCCTCCTGGTCCTGGCTATGGTGGTCTCATAGGTCCACTCACCCCCATGCTGCTCAATGACCTCCGAGAGCGTGCCCTGCTCTCTGTCCTCGATCGTGCCCGATATGAAGGTGCTCTCTGCTCTGGTGGAACTGCACTCTCGTATAGTGTCCTCCAATGGCGTATCTCCTCTCCAGTCTCTACCAGAATCTGTGCCATCTCCCGTGCACTGGCATCCCGATCGACCCAATATACTCAGTGACTCTCTGTTCTTCTCGCTGTGCCTACGCTATAGTTGTATCTCGAGCCACTGTGAGTCTGGCTATCTCCACTCTGAACTGGTCCTGCTGTCTCTCTAATGTCGCAATATGATCATGCTAGCTCGCTATGGTAGCCCTGCACACCTCCATCTCCTCTGTCCTAGCTGTCTCCGGCTCTATGGGTATATCCTGCCATGCCTCCTACTCGTCATCCCCATCCCCATCTCCGTCATCCTCATCCTCATCCTCATCTCTGTCCTTGTCATCCCCGCCCTCATCCTCATCTCCATCCTCGTCATCCCCATCCTCATCACCGTCCTCCTCCTCGTCCTCGTCACCTCCCTCCTCCTCTCCTGTGAGTGGGAAGTCCTCCTGTCACCTCGGTACTGGAATATCCGGATCTGTCAATGGCACTGGCTGTCGTCGTGCAAACCATCTCTCATACTCCTCTGTCGTCCCGGCGTCTACCACATCTGATCCCCAATCCCATTGTCTCTGTTGTAGCTGTGAGAAGTCTGCATATGCTGTGTGTGGCTGAATCATACTCCCCCACTGACTTGTCTCTCTGTGAGATCGGGCAAAGTGTGCAGTTCTCCTAAGTACATCCTGCCTCTCTCCAAACTGTCGTCTCACTCTCTCTGGCAGGTACAACTCAATCACTCTCTGGCGATTCATTGGTCGCCCAATCAGGTACCTCTCTTGTCTACAATATGGTAGCTCATCACTATCATATGACCATCCCAGACAATCATGATATGGCCTCCATATGAACTCTCTCAGTCTGTCTAGCTCATGTCGCCAATATAGTATGTATCCAAAAGGACCCTGTCTCAGTGCTCCCCCATAGCAGTACACATATGGTCGATGTGGTACTACCTGTCTATCTGTAATTGGTCGACATATGGCTATGTGCTCAAATGCCCATACCTGCAGCAGTGTGACTCCACAGCTCAATGTCTGAACTCCTTGATATGCTATCTGATGCAGCTGAAAATATAGCATAGCCAGTACACATGGTCCCCATGCGTACACTGTCCCCTCTGTCACCATCCGCTCCAGTACTCTTCCCCATCCAATAGGGAATCCATGTCCTCATCTGTCTCCTGCTAGTAGACATGCTATCACCACTGCTATCACCACGTATCGTCAATCATACTCTGATGCCATAGTCTCCCAGCCAATCTCCCTCTCGACAATATCCAGCTCATCTGCGTCACACTCGAATAATCTGCACAATGCATCTCTCCCTATCACTGGGTCATACTCTATCATCTCTCCATGAATCGGAATGTGGAGGATACGCCATACATCCTCCAGTGTCACCGTCGCCTCTCCAGTCGCCAGATGGAAGGACGAAGTCTCTGAATGCCATCGCTCTGCCAATGCGGTAAGCAGTCCTGTGTTTGCCCTAATCTCGGGCATGAACGTGACATAGTATATCCCAAGTCCTACTAAGGTATCTCTCTCTGTGCTCCTGAGTCTATGTCGTAGCATGAAGCAATCTGGTCGGTTCTCTCGCGTGATCAACGGATACTGTCAACTTTGCATCACAATTGGGGCATATTTTTGTCAGTTTTAGGGTTTGCTCCTATGGGTTGCATTTCCTCATTTTCATGTCCAATCAGGGTGTTTTTCATCTAATCTGACCTATCCTACCCTTGTCCCCTTTTTCCAGATCATTTGCATGTCATTTTGACCAAAATTAGGGTTTGCATTGCACAATTGCGC
The DNA here is from genome assembly GCF_030272615.1 of Cryptomeria japonica. Taxonomy (NCBI): domain Eukaryota; kingdom Viridiplantae; phylum Streptophyta; class Pinopsida; order Cupressales; family Cupressaceae; genus Cryptomeria; species Cryptomeria japonica. The sequence continues at coordinate 413,740,795 of NC_081409.1, read as the reverse complement.
CTGTGTTAGGTAACCTGCGCCTGTGTCAGGTAACCTGCGCTTGTGTCTCCCTACACAAGTGCAGAATACCCCACACAAGTGCAGGATTTGCCCTACACAAGCGCAGGAGTCCTCTTCTGCATCCCCTGTGGGCCCCGCAATGTCCCGTAAGCACTCAAAATTCATGAAATTGAAAACATGGGTATTTGAGATCCATACTGCTGCTCCTGCGTCGTCCGGTCATCTGAATGTGCGTACATCTTCGTCGAGGTGATCCGCCATTGGAATGTTTGCCATCTATCTGCAAGTGTCCTTGTCCAGAGCAACAAATCCTTCTCTTTGTCTAGTGCAAATGAGCAAATTGTCACTCTCTTGGTCTCATTTATAGATCTTTGTCAGTGCATAGATGGATGTGCACCCTCTCCATCTTATGTTGGTCGCAGTCTTTTGCATCTTCAATTGCTTGTCCTTCATGCATCTGATCTCCGATTGTCAGTCCGTTCGATCCTATCATTCTTATCGATCAATTGGCCTCTTTTCTGCATGTTTCCGGCCAATTCCTCGAGGGGCATGCATTAGTCATTGTCATTGTCTGGGGCATTTTCATTATTGTTCTTTGAAACAATGCTTACAATCGCATTGTCTCAAAGAGGGGCAAAATGTAGACACCTAAAAATGGTCAACGCTTGCGGAGTCATACTTTAACATTTGCGCATTGCCTCATTTTAGGTTTTTGCATCGCATTAATATTTCTCCTATGATTCGTACTTGGTTTTTATCATTTGCGAACATCGAGTCATTCTTCTACATTCTTCAGTTATCTCGCTCTCAAATTTGGTCTTGTCAACAACACTATCCAGTCATGATTTTAATCAATCTTATCCTATTGCATCAATGTGCGTGCTTATTTGTCATCATTTTGGACATCGTCAATCCTAATTAGGGTTTTGTCCTCTTATCAATCTTGTCATCTGGCGATCGATTTATCATCAATCCTTCAATCTTGTCGTTTTAACGATCGATTTGTCATCGATTGTTGTCATGTTCGATCTTGTCATTTTGCGATTGATTTGTTATCAGTCGTGGTCATTTTCAATCTTGTCGTTTTGCAATCTATTTTGTCATCAACCCTTGTCCTCTTGTCAATTTTGTCATTTTGCGATCGATTTGTCATCGATCGTCGTCCTTCTCAATCATGTCAATTTGGATCAATTTGTCATTGTTCCTTGGCGCATTTTATCAATTAAATCATTTATCACATTGGTCATTTATCAATTCAAAATCATGATCGATATCAATTATCTTCAATCAAGACCTAATTGTCATTCCCGCATTGCTAATTCGTCTTCTAGGGTTTCATGATTTAATCATTTAACCTTGTGTGTCATTTCTTCCTTTAGGATTAATAAATTATTTATTTATCCTAAGTCTTCTCATTACAATTAAATGTTCATTTAATTGGCTAATTATTCCTCTTTGTGAATTAATTAATAAATGATAAGTTATTAATTAATTTACCTAATTTCTAATTTTCTTCAATTTCTTAATTCTTAATTCCTCATTTCTAATTTTCTAATTTTCTAAATTCCTAATTTCAATTTCCTCCTATTTCTCTCCTAAATTCATGGAAATGACATAGAAATTTGTCATAATTTGTCATAATTGACAATCAATCAATTTTTGACATAGAAGTTGTCATAATTTGTCATAAATTATCAATCAACAAATTTTGCATAGAAAGTGCATAATTTGTCATAATTTGTCATAATTGTCATATTGATTTGCAATTTCCTTTTGAATTGCATCATGCTAATCTTGTCATCTCTCCAATTCTTCTATAAATTGGATGAATTTCTTCAATCAAAGGCCCTTAATTCTTAATTGATAATCAGATTATCGAATTTCTAATCAATCACATTTCGAGTACTCTTGATCAATAATCTTGTCTACTTGCTTTCAATTATGTGTGTGCACTTGTAGCTGAGATCCACAACCAAACTATTTGAAGAGGAAAGAAGAACAATGGAGCCGCATGAAGGAAGCATTCATATCCACATATGGTTTGCATAGTATTTACTTTTGAATGTTTTATCTTTATGTCTCTATTGAGTGTGTTTTAGGATTGATCATTGCATTTTAGTTTTTGTGATTGAGCTAATGATTAGTGTTTTGACTTGTTTGTGATGATTTCCTATTTCCTATGCTACAGTAGTGATCCACAAATTGTATTGCAATTGGCGATCTGTTCTACTCCATGCAAATTATGATTTATAATAGCTTGTCATGGTCACCAATGTTAGGTAACTTGATTTGCCAAATGCTTCTCATGGTCATTGATATTACAATATACAAGGAAAATTGAATTGATGATATTTGGAAGTTCGGTTACCATTAGACAAGCACTTGGAAAATCAAGTCTATCTAATGCATTATGTTTTGTAATGGCTTCTCTATTTTCATCTCTTTGGTCTCATAAATAGCCAATTTTTTGTATTGTTTCAATTATCAATTTGTCAAATTTGTTCTCAATCTCATTCTAGTCTTTAACTAATTAGTTTTAATTTGTTAGTCACTTGTATAATAGGTTCACAATCTTGGTTCCTTTGATATTATACTAACCAAAATCTAGTCCTCTTCCTTTGATTTAATATGTTCTTCAATTTAGTCTTGCAAAAGATGTTGTTGTGTTTTCTTTGTTTTTAAGCAAAAGTGTTTCTTGTTTGGTCTATCACTATGAGATCTTTAACATATTAAAAAAAAAAGTTGTCCATATACATGTGTGTAAAATAACTTTATCGTTTCCACTCATAGATGATTGTTCAATATATTGTGCAAGTCATATACTTACAGTTCAATACAATCTGCAAGTCCTATATTAACTATTGAATATTACAATGTGTAATCTCCTTCTACATGTCATGTATATAGATGTTTACAATTTGTTTTATCCTTCCATCAGTAATCTCCTTCTACATGTAATGTATACATTATTTTGCTTTACATATATTTATTTGAACAAGCACTCACAAAACAATAGAACCTTCAAGTTACATATATTTATTTGAACAAGCACTCACAAAACAATAGAACCTTCAAGTTACAGATTACATGATGTTGGCATAAATGTTTGTTTTATCATTTAACAATTCTTAAGTTTATTTAGGCATCTAACATTTAATAATTAGATATTTAAGTGAATATTATTTACTAATGTTTAACAATTATTTTTTGGTAGTTGTCAGTAGTTGAACTCTACCTACCCTCTCATATGATTTAGACACACATCCATATTGTGTGTTCTCCTACCCATTGTCTTGTCTATATATGCAAGCATATTGTACATATTATCGTATCTCAAATCAATTCATCTCATTTGACGACATTTCTATAATTATATTGAAAGTTGTAGATCCTATAATAGAGTTTTACTCCAACATGATATCAGTGCATCTCCTTTCCCTAAGTTTATTTTTTGAGGTCCGATCTGAGTGGTTTGATTTGCATTTGAGGCACTACTCATCATTTGATGCCTCAAATCTTATTCACTTTTAGGCAATATATTCGCATCATTTCATTTGGCTCATCACCATCAGTTCCAATTTTGTACTGGATCATATCCATTTTGTCATCCTCAGTTTTGATACTCTTGTGATCATTAATTGGAGGTAGTTATTTCTTTGCCATAGTGATTGATATAAGCTGACAACACACCTTTGTATCAGTTTTTCTATTGAGTTGGAGGCTACATCAATTTATCACCTTGCCTTGTTTATTTTATCATTGGGTACACTGGTCCACCAATATCATCCGATACAAGCAATTTTTTATATTGTTCGGGTAAGTATGAGTTTGGTGACTGCAAGTTTGTGTTTTTCTGATACTAGCCGATTACTATTTTCAGACATCGATTTCATGCTGAATCTTTTTGCACTGATTACGACATCTGCTATCGCATAATATCCTCTACATTGGCGGCTTTGTCTATAGTTTATCAAAAATTATTTGCACATATATTTTCTCTATCATGGATGAGGCTTTGTGAGACCCAACAAACCAACAATAGAAGTACGAATTTCGGTAATTTTGTGACAAAAAAAATATTAGCATTTTTAAGATTGTAATGAAGAACAAATGTGTGTATGTATAAACATATGTAAATGTGTATATGCATGTATATGTATGTGTGTATATATATACATGTATGTATATTTATGTAGATATATGCATATACATATGTATATATATGAACAAGACAACTTGAAGTATGATGTAAATATTGTTGGAAGTGTTGTGTAGATGTGTATTTGATCTATTTGATGTTAGTGATCCACAAATTGTGTTGCAATTGCTGATCTGTTCTACCCCATGAAAATTATGACTTCTAATAGCTTATCTGTTCTATACCATGCAAATTAGTGATCCACTTTCACTATGTCTCCCTTCCCATTTACCTGTGTGTGCATACGCCAACATGTTTTACCAAAATCAATTGTTCCAATATCCACATAACTGCCATATACATTTAGGTAACTTGAATTGTTAAATGCTTGTTGTGGTCACCAATGTTGCAGTATACAATTCAATTTTGCAACTTTAGTTACCACTAGACAAGCATAAATTGAGTCTACCTAATGAATTGCATAAATTGTGTCCATCTTCGCAGATAGAATCACAAAAATTGTGTCCATCGTCCCAAATAAAATGACATTAGTTGAAGACTTTCAGCCCATAAAAAATGAACACATTCTACATAGTATCTTATACATAATATACACAATGCACAACCATAAATTATTTCTACAAATGCTTTTGTGTTCTACACCATGTAGAATATGTGTTGTAATTGTTTATCTATTATGAGGTTCTTTATGTATAGGTGTAATGGAAATTTTGTTGGCAGTGTATTATATTTGCATTTATATCTATTGTTTGTGTCTCAATAATCCACTTTTAACTTTGTGTCCCTTGGGAATATCATCTCTCTCTAATCGATGAACACATACTCCATTAAACCATAATTTGAAGTCTTTGCAATGTCCACAACACTGCCAAGAACATTGAGGGGACTTGATTTGGCGAGGGGCTTTCATGGTGATCTACGTTATAGTATACAATTTAAATTGAATTGACAATATTTGCAACATAGGTTTCCATTACATAGTCGTTAGCGAAATCAAGTCTCCCGAATGCATTACATGTAATTTTAATTAGAAAAATCTAGTCATGCATGTTTAATTTGTGTCCAATATTCTAAATAAAATGACATCTATAAATTCAAGACTTCCAGCCCATATCAAGTGAACACATTCTCCATAGTAACATCTACATCATATACACATGTGCAAAATAGTGCCAGTAACATTTAATTCAAATACTACATAATAGTGCACCTTGGTATGCAGTGTTAGCAATTAGGGCATGCAATTTTTTTATACCCTTTTAGTGTTAATTTTTTCTACAGTCTACCATTAGTGAATGAGAGACCTCTACAACACAATTCAACACCAAAAAGGATTTCAAATGGTAGTGTGTTCTCATTGCATTTATGAATTTAGAGTGGTTCTAAACATGTATTAGAGCCATGTTGTTAAAGAAATTTTGGTGTCACCATTGTCGAGGTAGAAGGGAGGCTAGTATCCATGATGAGCATGTTTTGGAGCTCAGATTATAGTTGCAGAGACTGTAAATGAACACCTTCTGCAACCTAACATTCGAGGAGTTGAGAAGGCATGAGAATGAAAGGATCCAAATATAGCCTATTTTTTGATGAGGCAGGAGAACTCAATGAAGGAATGCTTGATATTTGTGTGCCTTAGAATGGATGTAAGGGGAAGGGACATGTACTTATGGTTCCTACAAGGAAAACTATATAGTGATGGAAAGCGATAAATGAGACCAAGTGGGTTTAGAGTGGCAGAGTGTAGGCATACTACATGGCAGCAAGGTCCACTTCAAATGTTGTGCAACACAACTTGTGGGCTTGAGCTCATACACATACATGAGGTCACCACACCAAATTGACAATTGTTTGACACCTTGGCCAAATCATCGTTTTACATGTGACATATACACATAATTAAAAAATGGATCATTTTACATTCCAAACTAAATTTCCTATGTGCCTACATTTTTAGACACGTTGGTTGAATCATCATTTTAGAGGTGGCAAATTGTGTCTACATACACTACATTGAATAGGTGACACCAATTAAACATAGTTGGAAACAAAAATAATGTCATTATCATATATACATAACATATAATTGTAGTCCACGTCATACTTTACAAGTTAAAATCTAAAAAAAGAAAGGATGTTGCAATGTGTGGAAATTTTGAATTAGGGTTTCAACAAGTAAAACAACTAACTACCTCAATTAATCAAACTACATTGAAACAAGGGGGTGAATCCAATAGATATAGCCCTAATTTGATTAGAAAAAGGGTTGAGAATGCTAATTAGATTTACCCAATTATGTGTGTGGGATCCCCCTTCTTGCTAAGTTGAATTGTAATGTAATTTATGAAATTAGGGTAAAATGAGGGATTATAAGTAATTAGACATAAATAGTAAGCTATAGATGTCCCACAGAGCCACAAACTTCAATCTAGGCAAAATGAGATGTTTAAAACCTATCCTCCAAAGTTTGGCTTGATTTTTTGGGACCATGTAGCACGGATTCACCTTGGTCCTTCGAATTTTTCATCGTCGAAAGATGACATGTTCGTCATTGTTGACTTTGCTAGATTTCCTGAGTACAACTCCAAACCCATTTCCTACACATAAAAAGAAAGGGAAAGATGTTAAGAATAGGGGTTTGCCTTAGGTCAAACCTTAGTTTTGGAATTAACCATAAATGAAATAATGCAAATAATAAAATAAATGTTAAGGAAATATACCTGAGATCTGTAATTGTTGATGATAATGCAATGCTCTTTGAATGTAATCACAAATGTTGAATGTAATGACATGAAAAACCCTAATCACACACACATGCTTGCATGAACATTGATGTAACTTTTCTCCACAATGTTTTAATAATGAATATTGTAATGCCCCGCCAGAAACCCTAAAGGAAAACAACACAACTAGGCAACTAAAGGGTGAAATAAATTTTTTTTTGTTAAAGACTAAGTGCACTAACTAAAACCATTGCACGTTTAATAACACAATGGAAGTCTAACATATGATTTCCTAAGGGTTACCAATGAAGATTAATTCGTAGATTATATTAACACCACAGTTAATCCATTTAATTAGATAAATTGAATGCTTAAGTTTAAAACTACACATACATCCAAATTTCATAATAAAGAAATAAAAGTAATCCAATGTATCCAATTTCCAGAAACCATTTAAGCATAAGATCAAAGCAATAACATTCATTTCACTAACATAATATTACAATCTTCACAAATACATGGCTTCCAAAAATGCCACCGATTTATAAGGTTACAATATCAAGGTTACATAAAAGTCTGATACAATGACCACAAGGTCTCAACTGAACAATGATCTCGAACAAGAGCTGGTACGTGAATCACGAACCAAGAAACACCAGTGAAGCCTTTCCTCGCCTGAAGATACAATCCAGAACATCCGATGGGAAGTGGCACTACCACCCGACCATGTGATCCTGAAATGGAACCACCCCACCATGCTAGGAGATAGTAGAAAACCCTCAAGCAAGCAAAGTAAGACAAGTACAAAAGGACTACAAGACTCTGCAAACATCCATGTAACTCAACTCACAAAACACAAGTGACTCTAAGAAGAGAGTGTCATCGCATAGCTTGATGGTTACCATGGTACAACCTCCATAGGTCTCGGCCCCCATCCTGGGTTTCTCCTAGTAACCTCTCCCAAGCCTCCGGTTCCAACTAAGTCTCATGCGGATCCTACCAATCCTTTCATGAAGACAAGGTGGTAAGTTTGCCATTCCAGGCCTTCTCGTAGCATTATGAGCCCTGTACAAGCACTCACCTATGCACGAGGTACACTTATCTTAATTAATATTTATCTCACTCCCCCCCAATATATTATTATGTTATCACTTTTTAACTAACTTTCGATGGGTTATCCTGTCATCCACTTCGGGCACGGTCCCCGCTCGAAAGCCACTCTCTCTCATAGGACACTAACAGGAAATGTCTCTCTCTACGAGAACTCTATGGCGAAACAGACAACCATAAACAATCCTGACAAAGTACAGGTGAAGGATACATAATCACTAACCCAAGATTGACCATTTGGACAAACACACACAATTTCTCACATCAATAAGGTTTTACAACAACACCTGACCAAGGAGAAATAATAACATAGGACACAACGACAAATCAACCAAAATTGCAATGAAATTAAGCTTGACTGAGAACACAATATACGCAAGATCCTATTACAAGCAATCTTTCCTTAAAATTAGCCAAAAGCATAAATAACATGCAATTTAAGAATTTCCAGATAATAAGAATTTACAACTATTTAATACATAAACTTGTCATTTGTCCAATAAAGTTAAATAAATTCACATATGAATTAATCTCCTAATGTATTTCCACATGAATATCGAATTTAAAATTATAAGCTTTTTTTTTCATTTATATATATGTATATGTATATGTATATGTATATGTACATATACATATACATATGTATATACATATAGATATATATGTGTATGTATATATATACATATGTATATGTATATACATATATATATATATATATATACATATGTATATGTATATATATATATGTATATACATCTATATACATATACATATGTATATACATATATATAACACATTATAATTATTTAATTTTTATTTATTTTTATTATTTTTTTAAAACTAAATAACAAAATAAAATAATAAATAAAATTTAGAAATTAAAATTAAATTAAACTTTTTTTTTTTTTTTAAATAATAACAAACCAACTACCCAAAGGTAGCAGTGCCACCATATGACAGCCAACGCTATTGCTGCCCTATGGCAGCAGCCTCTACCTTTGGGTAGCGCTGCTGCCCTAAGGCGACAACCGCTACCCTTGGGTAGCACTACTGCCTTATAGCAGCAGCCACTACCTAAGGTAGTTGCTGCATGGGTAGAGGCATAGCCTCCCCACATTTTTAATATTATTTTATTTTTTTTATATTTTTTTTAATATTATATATTTTTTTTAAACATTAAAAATAAATTCCCCATTTACTAAAAATTTCTGACAGCAAAAACATAAATTTCCCTATATCAATAAAATTCATTTAACAGAATTTTATTCTAATTATATATTTTTTTTTAAATTTCAAATAATCCAATAATTTTAATTCTTAATTAAATTTATTTCTAAAGTAATCATATAATTTCATAGAGACGCCATTATTTAAAAGACTATTTAAACAAGATAGAATAATTTCCCTAGTAAATACCATTTCTCTCAACTTTTGCATTTTTTCACGCAATCATGAGGATCTTGACTATTTTTTTCTCCATAATATTTTTTCCTAATTTTCTCCAAATTAAATCCTTTCCACAAACTAGAAATACACGTTAGGCATGAATTCTAAAACAAAAACTTGAATTCACCAGAAGAGGGTTTGGATTTGACAATTATTTGACACACACATCAAGCAGAGAAAAAAAATAGAAATATTTACTAAAAACACACAACTAAGAAATCATCCAACCTGGTATAGCTTTCCTGGAAGATATATGTAGAAGAGCCCTAATCCTTTTAATAAACTTCCAATAAATTTCTTCATCTAAAATTCTTGACCTGTTCCTGTGTAACTAAAATAAAGACCTATTCCCCTATTTAAACTAAAATTCTAGGTTCAATAGCTTTTTCATAAAAAACCTAAATTTAGAATAATAGTAATTTTTATTTTATTTTCTAAATTTATCACAAAAGATAAGCTAACATGCAATAATTAAAAAACATTATTCTTTCTTTTCTTTTCTCATGCACATTAATTAATTTTCTAAATAAATAATTAAAACAATATTTTAATTCTAATTAATCCTTTTATTCATTTATTTAATTATAGCTTTAGAAAATAATGAATACAATTAATCTAATTTATTTTTCCATTTAAATAAAATATATTTCTAATATCATGCAGCTTGCAACTTAATTTAATAATTTATTTTAATTAACTAAATTTATAATCTCAATGCATAAACAATACAACTATGAGATAATTCCATAAACTTAATTAATTAAATCCACTAAAATGCTCAAATTAAACAAAACTCAAACAAATACTCATAAAAAGATCAAATGACAAAATATGAAGGCCAAACAAACTAACAAGACGACCAACTGACGACACTCATATGAGTGTAACTGAGCAAAATAGGGTCAATTACTATCTCCACTTCCATCGGAAAATATAAGGCACGCTCAGACCTATGAAGCCAGGTGGAGACGATACCCCGTGCCTACCCGGTACTTGTACCTGCAATAATCTACATCACCGAACCACACATGCATATATATACAATATAGAAAACACGACATACACACCGATGAAGGAGAATCGCGATGTTCCTTGTCTCATTGAAATGAGTGAAGGAAAATCGTCCCCTTGCATCCAATACACTCGCAAACACACAACATATAATTACACATTTCATAGATAAAGTAAAATGTCAATACATAGCAATAATCCATAAAATGCCATAAATCACAAATACTGAAATACTGCAAATAAATTATACATCTCATCTCCAGATAAAGCATAATGTCATACAAATTTGAATAATATATCATGGTAATGTATCCACTAAAAACAACCAATAATAAAATATGAGTCTAATGAGTTCAAACAAGTAGGGGTACTACAAATATGCAGCCTTGAATCTCTGAAAATGCTTGATGATAAGTGCTTCACAGATGCACAAATGTTAGGGATGGAGTCTTCAATTACTTCTCAGATCTAAAATGAATTGTTATAATGTCTTTATATAGGGTTCCCTAGGTAATTTACTGATTAGGCCAACCTCCATTGGTCATATGTAGCCCTGGGGATAAAATTCTATCAGGGAGATATAACACCTATCCCATTTCAAATTGAGGTTCCTTTGAGAGGGACCAGGGCATTTTGGGATGCCCCGATCTAGACCAGGGCATTCCACGCCTTGTTTCTTCTACAAAGAAGACTAAAACAACTAGCCCAGGGGGAGGGCATCCACAGTGGGACCCACTAGAGGGTGTACATGACATCAAAGTTGGATAATCGGGCCTAAATGAACCTAGAGAGGGGATGAGATTATGACATGCTAAAGTGGGAGCACAAACATGAGGTGCAAATTGGACCATTGACAATTTATACACTACATATGCCTCTATAGATTGTCGATTGTTGATTCAATGACTGATCCATCCCAGCCTTAGATAAACCAACTAGGAAAATAATGAGGAGGTGGTGCAGGTTGTATTTGAGGTTATAATGGGAGCCATGTTCTCAGCCCCGAATGGAGGTTGTACAATGCTAGTTGCTTGAATTGAAGTTAGGCTGAAAATTTGAGTGTGATTACATGTGATGGGACCTTTGCAACACAATTCATAGGAAGAGATAAGTGAGGGATGTGATATACATCCCAAGTCATTGTAGGAATCGGACTATTCATTATAATATAAAATTTAGGGATGTTTAAGTTGAGTGGATTTTGTAATACTCCATGGTTTTTAGGCATGGGATTGATAGGATTGCTTAACCACCTTTTTTCATGCCAAATCCCTTTTTGCATCCTCAATTTCCTTTCCCCCCCCACTCTCTAGTTCCTTTTGTGCATTCTCTTTCTTTTTTCTAGCCTCTTTATCCTTCTTATGTTGTTATTTGAGCTTATCTTTTTCTTTATGTAGAATTTTCTTATCTATTTTGGCCTCCTCCTTTTCCACGGAGGCTTCACTGGCTAGACAATATTATATCATGTGCATTCTATTGTGGGGGTTAATATCCCAAAAATTCTAAGTAATATATTGCAAATATATTAAGAAGATAGGGGTTTTATAAATTTAACATCAAAATATGAATATTATGAGGTACTTTTTATTTGACAAAGGGGCAAAAATTGAATTTTAACATAGCCATGAATTAGTGCCATACCGAACAAGTTGGATTCAATAAATGCGTATTTTAATTTAGATAATATTCATTTAGAGTTTCATAAAATACACTTCAATCAAATAATGTTCATTTAGAAGGCATGGAGTGGCTAAGTAGTGACACAACAACGAAGTGGAAGGAAACTTACAACTTCAAGCCATTATCAAGATTTACAATCGAAGAGGATTGAGGAACAATACTTGCACAAGTATTTAGAAAACTTTAATCCCATTCATTGAACTATTATTCTCATTCATCTATTTTAACTTAGTAATGTCAACCATGGAAAGCACTATTTCATCTATCAAAAAAATCAATAAACTAGAATGAAGAACCATCATCTGATACTAGTAGAATTTAGCAAATAAATGACTACCTGACTAAAACTTTTAGTCATGACAGCTAAAAATGACTAAATTCTACTATTTTTTTATAACATAGCTATAAATGACTAATTTGATCATCGAGTAAAATACACAACTAAACATCAGATTTATGCTTGGACAACAATTTTATACACACACACACACATTTAAATATTTTTAAGTTACACCAAGTTATGGGTACCTAGCATCATGGTCCCCCACCATGATGCTAATCATAATTAATTATTTTAATCCTCATTAAAAAAATTCCAACCATAACCTTAATGGGTTGTGCAAAGAATCTCATCCATTAGATTGTTTTAATCTCTACTGTTGGATCTTAGGGCTTCAATGGAAAACCCTAACATCTATTATGATGGAAAGAAATGAATTTCTAACCCTACTATCTCATTTGAACATTTTCTCAAGCTCTCTAACCCTAGCCTCCTCCATGGAAGCCATTGTTGTAGGTATCTCAAAGGTGCTTTGGCTTCATCAAATAAGCTATGGAGATCAAAGATTTCACCCAATGAGTTCTTGCATTTTTAAAACCCTAGATGTAATGTAATTTTTCTCTTATATTGTTTATAGTTTTTCAAGTGTAGGTTGGGAAGTAGTGGCAGTCATATGCATTTGTATGAGATCAAAATATCCATTTTATTTGTTTTGTTTTTTCACCAATTTTCTTTTGAGATTTTATTGTCTGTCCCTCTTGTTTTCTCCGTAAAACCCTAGATCTGATGTAATTTTTCTCTTGTTTGCATATTTTCAGGTGTAGGTTGGGAAGGAGTGGCGGCCATATGATTTGTGGGAGATTAAAATCTCTATTTTATAGTTTGCAACCTCCCACGTGAAGGGGGGTTGGAGGCCCTTATTTTTAATAATTCTTTTTTTTTTTTAAATTTGTTTATATTAATTTTTTTTTTTAAAAAATGATATATATATATATATATCACACATATATATGATTTTATATATATAACTTATTTTAATTTGTTCATAATAAGTTCTTAAAATATTTATTAGTTCCTGTTAGGAACTGTAGCGGAGGCTTCAACAACTAACATTTGATTAAATTGATTAGAACCAACCAATAAAAAATTATCTTCCCATAAATATTTCTTCATTTTCCTATGTTCACCTTCGTAACTTGCACATTTTTTACAACAAATATTTATAACAAGTTTTTTGGCGCCTGTTGATTGGAGATTTCTGGCAGTTGGCAAAGGGTTGTTCGATTTTCAACAAGAGAGAATGCACGTCTTGTGAAGAATGCACAACTTTGGAGGAGCCTGTAGAGACCAACCAAGGCTTCGTCTACATATAATAGTTGGCCTTTATTTGAGTTGTCTATGCATGTTGCCTTCAGGTGGATGATTGCAGATGAGTTTAGGGCATAGGGCAGAGTGACGGCCTTAACAAAAAAATGCATATCTTGGACACTCTAAAGTGTTGGTTCCTTAGATTTCTTTTACCATTATGTTTTAAATTATAGGTTTTCTAAGCTGAAGCAATAGTAACAATAACAGAGAAAAAATTCTTAATAACATATCATCTATCTACTTATTCTTTATTGTTTGGTTAATTTGTTGTTCAACTATTTAGAATGTCAGGTACGGTTGAAAAATCCCCTTTTTTTCGTTCTTTCCATATTAGAATTCAACTGTTGTTGTTACTATGAATAAAAACCCTCTATGCAAAAAGCCCTTCAAAGGATTTTAACTGAATAAAACCCTCAATTATATTTATTTTTTTCTTTAACAGGGACCATTTCAGACATGGAAAAAATGGATTGTGGATTCAAGTACTCTGATGAGGATCCGGATGAAGAAAATGTCACCATTGAAAGCCTGTATTACAACTCCAAAGGTACTAAATAATTTTTTTTTAAATTTTTTAAATGGTGATTTTGTTTATTTTTGAGTAAAAATTGGGCATTTGTAGAAACAATTAGAGGCCTTAGAAGTTAGGGTGACGGTTATTATTTTGTATTAAGCATTATGTTGTTTTTGTAATGCCTGATTATGTATTATTGATATTGGATTTTGGCTATGTTACTGGCCATTATAGGAGAGAATCTTTGTACTAGCACTTCAGATCCATTTTTCGTGAACAAAAAGTTTTGAAGGTATAATTTTGTACTGTTCTCTGTTATGGATTAAATGATGCACCAAAAAATGGATTATGATCTCTTAAATTGTATCTTTGATGTCCATATTTCTTTATATGTGATATCCTGGTATTGATGAGCTTCTCTACCATATATTACCATCTCAAGCATTATTATATGTTTTTTGATGCCTCGGTTTCTCTCATATGTATCAGGTTCATTATTTGAGACATATATGTTGTCGATGTGAATCTCTTATTTAATTAGACATACTGGATGCCAATTTCTACCATTATATTTTATTTAGTCTGCCAAGTTTCTTTCTAGCCTCAAACATTATACTTATTTGAACTCATTTTAAGTGACTTCCTTACTAGAGCTACAGAAGTTGCCTGACTGCATTTTTTTATTTTCAATCTCTTTGGTTTTAGTGCATTTAAATTGAAATTCTTTAATTTGTGGCATTTGATGCATGTTTGTAGATTTTAGGTTTATGTGTGTGTGTGTGTGTGTTTAAATTAATAATCTCTAGTTTGTCTGGTGAATATAGAAGGTGTCTAGGTGGGTGGCCCTTTAACTTCCATCCATAAATAACTATAAGGTCGAGGAGTCCATTAGAGTTTGGCTAACCCAGAATGTTAAGATAGAGTCCCTTGACTCGACATTCTCCCCAATGGTAGTAAGAATCAGGATACTTGCTTTCTTGGATGGATGTTAGGAAAAGGCAAGTTGCACTCATTTCCCAGAGCAGAGGAAGAGAAGAAGGCATTTCCTTTAATTTGACTTAAACACAATAAGCTTTAAGATGGCAATTGAAGGTGATGTTCTATTATTGATTTGGCTCCAATATTTTATCAAATACATAAATAAAATTGTAAGATTCAGGTTAGTTTAAATCCTGACAACTTGTGTATTGGCTCCAAGGATTCTTCACTTTCAAGACAAAGGCTTAAGAATACAATAAAATTGCAATCCTATTGACTATTGAAAGAAATGTGATAGTCGTTTCCTTTATGCTTGATGTAAACCATCCTATTAAAGAAATCCAAGACTATCACCACTAAAACCTTCCATAGATTGTAATTGAATATTGAGGGTAATGTGATAGTTGTTCCATTTGTGCTTGATCTAAACCATCCCACTAAGGAAAGCCAAGACATGCATCATAAAACCTTCGATATGAAAGTTGCATGGGAGGAGAAAGTATAAAGACATGTGCTAATTAACAACATTGTGAGTATTGTCTTAGCTTATACTGAACCCTAATCCCGATGTTAATTTAGTATAAAAAATAGAAAATCAAAGGACAAGATGTCAAGAGCATACTTATCAAGCTAAAGTCTCATTAAAATACAAACCTTGTTTATGCTAGGATAGTATGCCACAACATGATTGTGGTCTTTTTATTTTAGTTTTGTTTTGTGTATCCAATTTGTTAGTTAAATGAGAGGGGGGGTGAATCAGATAAACTCACAATCCAATGTTCTAATCAGATTCAACCTCAGTAGAACTTACTTGACATGCAACTATGACTATAAATCATTCAAACTCATAAAATGATAAACTTGAAACATCAAAACACATTTAACACCAAATTTAACGTGGAAACCCAAATAGGGAAAAACCACTGTGGGATTTCAGACCCACTAAGAAAATATACTCTTCTAGAGTATGCTCGGTTAAAAGCCAATCCTATTAAAGATTACATAAACACATTGTTATATGTGACCCGGTCAAGGCATTTCCCTCAGATCTATCAGAATCTTGCACTTTGTTAGAAGTGACCTTGTCAGAGGATTTCAAACACTCAATTAGAATGTTACCTTGCTAGAGGATTTACAAATAAGACTGTTAGGTCCACTCGGTTAAGAGATTTCCTGTCACTTACATAAATAAATAACATTAGTAAAATATATTTGTAACTTCACATCTGAAATGTTATAGCAGACTCTATGTGCTCAAAATAATCTTGTCATAAGACTTATCTTCCTCCTTGTTGGGCTTCTTACTCTGATCTTCAATCAGATCTTCAATCTTCTGTACTCTGTAATCACTTCAGCAGCATCACTGTTCTTCTATTTGCCCGCATCCATTGTTCATCAACTATTCCTTATTTATAAGCAATTCCTAACTGCTTAATCTCCTTAATCACATTTCCCATGATTAATCTTAGCATAGACAAGGTTTGTATTTTAATGAGACTTTAAGTATGCTCTTGACATTTTAGTTTTGTTTTGTGTATCCAATTTGTTCTATTATGGCATTTTTAATTGACTTGAAGATTTTCTAGGGTCCGCAGAGATGAGGGGACCCGCGGGTCCCCCCCGTACTACTGTGATGGTTACATTGTAACCGCTGCATGCTGGCCGACGTAAAACGCCGTGCGTTACGGAGCTCGAGGGAAGATTTTGAAGTTTGAAATGCTTTCTCGCTTTTTGGTTATTTATTTGTTTATTTATATATATATATATATATGTATGTATATAAATATATATATATATATATTATAGTATTATCATTATCATTTTTCTTATACAGGAGTATATTAAATTTGTTTCTTTAAAAATTATTGAAGATTACTCAGAGCAGGGTAATAATAGGTAATTAACTATGTTTGTAGATTAATTTCAGGGACAAAATGGAGCAGTAACCAGAGGGGTTTTTTCCATTTCCTTTGTTTTCTACATAAGGAAATTCATTCACAGAGAAAGGAATAGTTTATTTCTTTGTTTTTCACACAGAGAAATTCTTTCACAGAGAAAGGAATAGTTTATTTCTTTTGTTTTTCACACAGAGAAAGGAATAGTTTATTTCTTTTGTTTTTCACATAGGGAAATTCTTTCACAGAGAAAGGAATAGTTTATATCTTTTTCTTTCATTTCTTTTGTTTCCTACAGGGAAATTCATTCACAGATAAAGAAGTAAATTTGTTTGTACACACAGGGAGATCTGTTCACAGAGAAGGGAGATGATTTATTTATACACACAGGGAGATTTGTTCACAGAGAAAAGAGAAAATTGTTTGTACACACAGGGAGATCTAATTTTTATCAAAATAAACTGAAGACAATGAATCTAATTTCCATTTACTCTACTTCTTACAATCTGAAACTAATTTCTTATCAGAATTAAAACAATGAATTTCATTCTTTACAAAATCTGAAACTAAGAATTTAAGCAATGAATCTCATTCTACAAAATCTGAAACAAATTTCTTATCAAAAATTTAAACAATGAATCTCATTCTCTACAAAATCTGAAAACTAATTTCATATCAAGAATTTAAACAATGAATCTCATTTTCTACAAAATCTAAAACTAATCAAGAATTTAAACAATGAATCTCATTTAAACAATGAATTACAAAATCTAAAACTAATTTCATATCAAGAATTTAAACAATGAATCTCATTTAAACAATGACTCTCATTCTCTACAAAATCTAAAACTAATTCTTAACAAAACACAAATGAATTTCATTCTCATAAATAATTTAATCAATCTAATCTACCACAAAAATAAGATGCATAAACTAAGTTGAAGGAACCTGGGTGCTTGCAAAATGGTGTAGAGTCTTCCTTGATCCTCCAAATTGAAGAGAAATCCTCCCAACAAAATCTTGGCTGCAATGAAAAATGGACTACAAAGGAGAATTTGCAGAATTTCTTATGGAATAGCTAACACTCATTTTGAAACTTGTACCTATTTTATAAAAGAAATTTCAAATTCCCACTACCTAATTTTTTTAATTGAAAAAATGAGATTCTCTCCCAATTTGGCCTCCATGCAAATTGATTAGGCTTAGTGGGAGGAGTTACATGCAAGGAGGTGGAGAAGCCTCTAGAAGCTTCTTATTCCTCCTACAACATGTGCCTTAATTTGGGTGAGGGAAATTAAATAACAAATTAAAAATATATATGTATTTTCCATGTGTGTGTGGTTTATTATTTTTATTCCCTTACAATATTCATTCAATAATTTATCCAAGGAATATAATAGAGTTTTGTATTTAAATCCAAAAAGGGTGATAAAGGAGGGTTGTGACATTGACATTTTAGTTTTGTTTTGTGTATCCAATTTGTTCTATTATGGCATTTTTAATTGACTTGAAGATTTTCTAATTGATTAAAAGACTTTTAAGATTCATTAGAAAACCTTAAATATCCTAATTGCCCACTTTCTTTTAAAATTCTATGGAAACTTATCCAGGAGTTTAGAACAAATACCTTGTAATTAGTAATGTAATGACCAATATGATCAAAGGGCTGTGTGGTATAATAGAAAATGGGTTATGTAGAGGAAATTCAAATTCAAACTCTAGTCTGCTATAGCACAACCTAAAGCCCATGCAAACCTCGTTAGTGTGAGGATTTGAGTTCAATCCATCTTCCTAGATTATCTAAACAGGTGCCCTTAGAAGAGTAAAATTAAAAAAAGCATTTACCAAAACATGTTGGTAAAGCACTAGCTTCTAACCTTTTTTTCCCGACGCAAAGACAATGTTGGAAGTTAATTGTGGTAAACAATGTAATATAGACGTGTTTAACAATATTTAAATAAAATTATCTCATGATAGCAACTATTACATATATTGTACCTAAAACCCCAAGGTTTTCAAAAACCCTAGCTATTTACCCCAAAAGTTAAGTAATAACCAAAGTTAAATCAGTTCAGTAATCTTCACTTCATAACTCCATCTCACTAGGTCTAGCTCTTTCTTTTATGAACACTCTTAATTTTCCTCCTCTATTCTAATACCATTCAACACACTTCGAAAAACGTGAACCAAAAAACTGAGAAAACATTCATATATCTCCACATCATTGATAAGTACCTTACATGGAGGATAATTGATTATTTCAAACTTGCTATAGCAGAGACAATAGTTTTAGGGTTGTAAGAACACAATCTTTGCAGAATAGACCTAACATCAACCAAGATGTTCCACTGGATCTGGTTTGTTTAGAATTGACTCCCATATATGTTTATAAAGACTTGTCATATATCTGTACATTAAATGAATATTACTGTTCCTACCAAGCCACTCCTTTGGATAGATGTCTGTACAATTTTTCAAACTCAGATTATAGCACAAGCTCAGAATATGTTGGTAAGCATAAACTGATTAGGTTAGAGACTTGTTTGTTGCATATAGTGACAATGTGACTATATCAGAGGATGCTCATGTCTTCTATATGCTACAATAATCATATTCTTGAAGATGTTGTCTTGCTCTTCAATGTTGTTATTCACTTTAGAGGTTTCCAATAAACTTCTACACTGGACATACATGTGAATATCTTGGCTTACGTATTTTAAATATTCAAGTTTAATTTAGATGTTATAGAGCTTCCCCTCTTAATTTAAAAAGAGATTATACCATGCATTGTTATGTTGTATTCCCTTGCGAAACATAAATATGCACTCAACATCTCTTAATAAGTGTTGCAAAACTCACATAAATATAAGTTAATGTTTTCCTTTTGGTCCCAGATGCAGTCAATTTTTTCCCCTTCTGTAGCCTCCTTGTTTTCTACTTCATCATCTAAAATTTTTCATTTCTTTTCCTGGTCTGAATTTTCTTCTTCTACAATGGTTGTCTTCAACTAAACAAAATTGCTCACCTACAAATAATGTCCATCCCAAACACTATACCCAAAAAAATTCCCACGTTGTTGTACACAGAGATGTTATTCAGTTGTTGTTCCTTATAGCCAAATTGAGTCTTTATGGCCTGAGAATAAATGTTGAAGTTATATTATGAAGCCTAAGCTAGAAATGTAAATCCTTTATAGATCTTTCATACACTGTTGCTCAATTAGCATAGACAAGAAAAAACACTTTATCAAGTATGAACTTGCTTAATGCTACTTTGTTGATCTTGTTTACACACATTTCTCTCCGACATGCTTTCAGTAATCTTGTTTGCTTATATTACTAGGTATGTAATCAAAGTATATTTTTTATGTTATGATTATCATCATTAACTATCCTGTTGTCGCAATTTTGTTAAAGTCTTTATATTGTTAATTTTGCAGGTTTTGGATGAAAAAGCCCATAATTGTAAGGAAGCTCACATCAAACCTCATTCCAAAAAGGCAAAAGACATACTAGGCATCAACTCTTTCTTATTCATGTTCGACCATGAATCTTGGACTCTTTAAAGTGTTCATATTGTTAATTTGTATCTTTTTTGGATGCAAAAGCCCATAACTATAAGGAAGCTCATAGCGAACTTGATTTAGAAAAGGCAAAGGAAGGACATACTAAACATTAGCAACTCGTATTTGTGTTCTACCATGAATCTTAGACTTTTTAAAGTCTTCATATTGTTAATTTTGTAGGTTTTTGAATGCAAAAGCCCATAACTGTAAGGAATCTCACAACGAACCTGATTTAGAAAAGGCAAAGGAAGGACATGCTAAGCATTAGCAACTCGTATTTGTGTTCTACCATGAATCTTGGACTCTTACCACTATACCGGTTTTGTCCACCAAAATGTACAGCATAGTTCATTGGAAAATAATGTTAAGAAACAATAATTTTATTTTAAATTCCATAAAAATGAGTTAACAATCTAAACAAATTGATTAGATGCATATTCAATGTTCCGTTTTATTAAAATGCACATTGTCTAACTATATGTGGTTTAATTTTGTTCTGTTTTTTATGAAATGACTAAAGTTCTTATAGAAATTAAATAAATAAAAAAATCTAATAGGTGTTGATAGTATTTCACTTCTTCCAAGTCTATTAGCAAACAACCATGCAACCATCCTAGCACACCTCGGTAGGAACTTCGTTGCTTTGCAACTCTTGTTTTTTAAAATTATTTTTATATAAAATTATATATATATATATATATATATACACACACACACACACACACACACACATACCAATTGACATCAATTAATGATTACAATGACTAAATAAATGACCAATTAACAACAGTCAATGACCAAATTAACGACTAAATATGCTACCAAATTGATCAATCAAAACAACCAATAAATGACTAAAAATGGTTTAGTCATAAATTTGGTAACATTATAAATGACTGACAATAAACTATTAATGGTAATGTGACCAAGACAATTGTTTATATGTAATTTTTAGTAGTTTTTTTAGTCGTTTATTGTTGTTTTTGTACTAGTGTGATTTGTAATCTAGAGCTCTTGAAGACTAATTATAATTTACTATATCTAACAATATCAATAGAAATAATACCCATGAGTTAGTATGGAGACCTCAAATAGAGAAAAGTTACTGTCACAAGTATTGCCATGAGGGGACAACTCCCATATATTAAAAAATAAAAAAATAAGTACATAGATAATAAGAGGGGGGATTAGTGATACAAATAACCAATCCCCTTTCCAATCACTTTCAACCTATCTACTTTCAACCTATCTACAATCTCTTTAGGGCATAGATCACCATTAGTCCTCTTGAAGGCCTCAAACTCATCCAAGTTATATTTCTAGCCTACCCCAACTTTGAATAACTTCCATGCCATTTTGGTCTTTCTACCTTCTTCATTAAGATCAAAAATACCAAGCATAATCTTTGATTGTGGCACAATCTCAAGGGTGTCCGGTGCAGTCTTGACACCTTCAACATTCTCCTCCTTCATTGTGCAATGCACAATACCATAAGCATTAATGGCATATCCAAAAATCTAGACGATGAGGGAGAATAGGTTCTCATAAATAATTCCATCATGTACATGCCCGTTAGCCCATATTTCCATCGCTAAAATATTTATCATAGACATCTTCTCCTCCTCATTCCCTTTGTTGAATAGGTGAGCAATATGCTCCTTTGGGGATTCTTTGAGATTGTTCGTGCATACACAGAAACACTTAACACCTAAGGAGTTTTCCATTTTTTGTACATGGACTTGATTAAGGAATCACTACTTTATAGCATTTATATCCTAACAATGGAAACAAATCTCAAAACATAGCTCTTTAGGATTTGTTTCTAAAATGTGTGCATGAATCTTCAGTCTGCTATTGTCTGTTTAGGTAGATCACCGATGTTTTGTTTGAAAGGATAAGACCCTTTCATCCATCTACAACCTATTATGTTCAAACCTGCATTTTGTACCTTTGATTGTAAATATAGATATAATCTGAGAATTTCATCAATTACTTTTTGGTTTTGGTAGAAAATCAACTCATCAAGCTTGACTTTATTTTTTTTTTATCCTTTTTGTGGCCTCATGGATGGTAGAATTTGTTGCCAAAATGGAGATTTGCAATCTTACAGAATGCAGTTGCAGTTCCATGTGAGTCCATGCCATCCTTTCTAGGTAACTGATGTTGATTTACACTTATCTCAAACCAAATGATCTCATAAATCATGCCTTGGTAACCCTAATTGGAATAGCAAGGAAAAGAAATAGTTCCTTGAGGCAACTGCCAAGGAAAAGAAATACCTTCATTGACTCTTAATTTCCCCATTTCTAAATAAAGCCCTGCATTTGTAAATTTGACTTACTTTCTTTTTCCATTTACTTATGGATGCACTAGGATGAACATACACATCATTTCATAGCAATATTATAACTGTACTTTTGAATTTTTTATTATAACTTTATCCATTGCTTAACCAACTGATAGGTACATGTGGATTGAAATGCAGATGGATCCAATGATGGATATGGAATATGTAATTATTATTGGTGAAGAAAATTCTATTGTTGGTATAGTCATTTGTTGAAAAGGTTGTACACTTGTTAACATCCATCATGAAATTATGGATGATGAACTCATTGAATATCCATTCAATTTTATCAGTGAGCTTAGGCGTCCTTTAAATGTAAAGAAAGAACAAAAAAGGAAAGATAAAACAACACTTATAGGCATTAAGAGGAAAAATGACACAATGGATGATACATTGGAGTCAAATATAGTGGAAAGTACACCAAACCCCTAAAACAATAGAGAGAGTGTGGAGGAAGATATGCATCAACAACCAAGAGTTGGAGATGGGTCCGATTAAGTGGAACAAGGTATATTTGTTGATCCTAATGCATTGACATCTTGGAATCAGAAAATGAATAGTTTAATAGAAGATTTTGTCAAGGAGAAACTTACTCTCAAAGTATATTCAGAAAAGGGAGAACTTAAAGTAAAGATCCATTGTGAAAGTTGTGGCATTGATTATGAAATAGGGTAAGTATCCATGGCAATGCAAATAGTTCGTAACATTAGAAACAGTCATATGAAAATGACGTCCCATCAACATCACATTTTAATGGAAGGAAATGGTGAAAATCATTCAAGTAGCATAGAAAAGCAAACAACAATGGTTAGAAATCAATTTGAGATCGATCAAGAAGTTAAAATTATAGATGATTTCAACAAGACACAAGATCCTAATTTGTTCAAGGTGGTGGAAGCAACACTTGCAGGCTATGAGGATAAAAAAAATGTAAGAGTGGAATGTACACGATGATATAAATGGTTTTGTTTAGTTCTTGCAAGGTAATATTGTTAGTTCTCTAAATGAACACATGCAATCAAAGAAGCACACCACTCCTATAGATGAGGTTTCACATGTTATAATTATTTTAAGGAGTGGCATAGTCAGAGACCCAAGAAGCCTACTAATGATAAGTCCCAACAAAGTTTGACTAGGTTCTTCGTGCCATAATCACCATCTATATTACATAGGGGCTCTACAAGTGTAGATCCTTCTACTTTAGGTGTGTTAACTACAAAGATTTAAATTTATTTTAAATATGATCTATTGAAATTTTTCATTATTTGCGTCATCATCTTATTAAAGGTCATTCATCGCCATTGATGTTGCAATGTTAGGGGTACTGGTATTTCCATATTAATAGAAATGGGAGAGATTAGACACAAAGGTCCTAATGGATGATCAAAGGGGTGGAAAATTATGTTCCATAGAGAAGCATACCAAGATGATTCTATGTTATGAGGGCAATGAATATCAGATTGATGGCACATATAGGTATATTCATTGCAAGAGGGCTTTTGAGATAGGGATCCCATTTGAATCATTGACATGCAACTTTTGTAAGATGATTCCAGAATGTGATGACTTTAGGATGTGTTTATATTATGACTTAAGGTGTGCCAATAAAAGACATGGGATGGATACAGGGAGAGGGAGAAGACTAGACTATTTGACTAAAAATAAACTTAGAATAGTTGCTAGGGTTTCAATTGCTAGCCAAAGATCAACAATGTGAGCTCTTTGGTGGGAAAAGACAAAGGTTGCTATGCTCTCTTTTAGAATGAGATCCCTAAAGGAGAAGTTGTTTGAATTGACATAAAGGATGTCTTTAGGTTGTGCAAGGATGTGTGTGAGGCACATATACAAGGAAAATTACAAGGTAAAGATGCAGTTTTAGATTTTGTCTAGGATATATTTCACAACTCGATGAATCAAAAAGTAGGGAGAAGGTATAGTACATCCACTAAATCCCTTTATGAGATGATAAATTTATGGGGAGGTCCTAGATTACATAGCTTTATTATCTTGAATCTGAATGGTCCTTTAATTTCTTCAACTTTGAGGCAAGTTAGAAAGTCATTGGCATACGTCTCGAGGGAGTATGACTAAAGTTTTTAGGTAGTAGGAAAAGTGTATGCTTCTTATAAAACCAAACATGGTATAGATGGCCCAATTAAAGTATGTACCTTGCTGATGAAAGATGAAACTATTGTGAAAAAGTATGTTAGGTGGGTAGCAAAAAGTGATGCATTGGTGGGTTTTTGTAGTAATAAAGAAGAACATCAATGTCAATCACATTTCTTAGTGATAGTTGGTGAGG
Source organism: Cryptomeria japonica (assembly GCF_030272615.1). NCBI lineage: Eukaryota > Viridiplantae > Streptophyta > Pinopsida > Cupressales > Cupressaceae > Cryptomeria > Cryptomeria japonica. The sequence continues at coordinate 413,715,420 of NC_081409.1, read as the reverse complement.
GAGTTGTAGGCTATGATATCATAATATATTCTCTTAAGAACAATGGTATTGGACACTATGCATGTGTTATTATTTCAACCCTTTACATGAAAAGCTTCCTCGTTTGGTTGTAGTTGTTCATCCAACATGCAATAGATTCAATGCAATTTTTTTTGTTCACAATGGGAAAAATAATTTTTTTGTGGAAGAGACATGTGGAAAATAATTTGGGACCTATTGTTGGTCATTCCTCAGATGGGGATATTAGAAGAAGATAACTTATGTTGATGGACTATTGTTCAATATAAGGTATTCAATATCAAATTCCTTGGGAAGGGTGGAGACAAAGTGGTTTGTCCAATGGTTACAATGTAACAGGATTGGATGACTAGGACTACATCCACAATGGCAAAAAGATAGTGAATCCTTTATTTAGTGGTCAATGAAATTTGATTTTAGGAGAAGAGATGATAAGTTTTAATCATTTTAGGATGGTTTATAACACTTTTAAAGTGGATGATCAAAAGATTAAAAGTGAAGATATAGAGAGGATAGATCCATAGAATTGGGGTTTGACACAACTCATTCTTTCAAGGCATGTTCAGAGGTGTTTGAAAGAGGTGAGAAGTACATCCAGTGGAAGGGTAGGGAGGACACTAGGCACATAGGCATATCTAATGATCGTTGCTAACTATATCGACATTTTTATGTCTCAGAGTTTGACTCTTTGGAAAAGAGTGTGAAATGCTTCACGAGCTCATCATTTCTTCACGTTATGGTTATGTTGGCTATGAAAAGAATCTAATAATATTGTCAATATAAATTTCATCAATAGAGAGGCATATCAAGATTTGAAAATTTCTTTCCACTCTATAGTTTTGTTGTTGAGATTGTTTTGAGATCAAAACTCTCATTTGCCAAGTGTTTTGCACCTAACTGGGTTAGATGTATGTGAGAACTTCTTTAGAAAAGTTGGTGGGATGGTTCGAGCAGAAAGGGCCTATGATTTCACTGACTTGCTTCGTGTTGTTGGAACCCTTAATAGAGTTGAAAAAGAAGAATCAAATCCCCAAGGGCTTCATTTTAATAAATCTCATAAGAAGCAAGAAAGTATTTTGAATAGATTGCAACAACAAAGGATACAAAGCGTTAACATATTATCTAAATATGATTCAATATCTATAGATGATAAAATTATAGAAGTCCTCAAGATAGGATTAAAGGATTCAAAATACATTTTATCATCTCTTGTCATGTGACCTGAGAATCCCACACAATATTCTTGGTGGGTTAAACCATGGATATATGACCAAAATTATCCAACATTCCAAGTTGTGGATGAAGTAGTTGATGACTCTTCACCAACTAATTCCAACTTTATATTCCAATCTATGTCTTTAGTGGCACACAATCATAGTGAATTGCAATTAATGAAAAGTGAGTGGAGGCATGAGTTGGATTAAATTTTAGATTCCATTGATGAAAATGTAAATAAAACTGTAAAACCAGTTGTAGAGCTTTGTGATAAGGATATGTTTAAATATTGATTGGTTAGTCAATTGAATGGAAATTCAATGTTATCCAAAGATAGGTTGGATAAAGTGAGGAATGGGGTCTACTTTAGGTGGGATGAGGGGGCCCCACAAAAGGGTGTTTCAATGAGCTTTAGAATTGGATCAGATTGTGGGGTGTTGTTTAAGAGAAATTCAATACCTCCCACCAAACGTACTACAAGAAAGGTGTTTCTAGAAGTACAAGACAAGTTGTTTATTGTGTAACTTGGTACATTAGAAGGGTTCAAAGAATATGAAGGAAGGATGGTAATAGGGTGTTTGATTACCATAATGACATTGACCTTTTAGATAGGATAGAAGGCATCAAGCTTCAATTAAGTTGGTACAATAGAATAAATGGGTAGCGCATGTACAAGTATGATTTGACAGATCATGCTTTTATGGAACTTGATTATGTCATAGCAACATCCAATTTATCTTATAATTCTAGGAATGATACATACAAATCAGAAGAAAGAGATCACCATTTTTTTTCTTTAGATTTTGTTAAAAATTTGAACAAGGTGTATTTTCAGAACATTCTTCTTTCATCTTCCTTATGTATTCCCATATGTTAGATTGTTTAAAAATATTTTTTTATCAAATCTAATATTGGTTTTATACTTTTTGATTTCAGGTGCAATGAATAGTTTGGATGGTGAATGTTTGAGATATCACAACCAATTTTTTGCTACCTACTTCTTGGTGTAAGTTTCTTTCATCAACCATTCATATTTTGTAGTGAAAATTAAAGAAAAGATAAAATATGTTCAAAATGAAATTGCAATACAAATTTGGGTCTCACATGGCGATCCAAATGTGCGGGTACATGGGTTGAGGGAAATTCATATGTTATTCATGATGTCAATGGGGTTTTCAAATCAAATCTAAAGGTGCTAGAAGGTCATCAATCAAATAGCTTGGCATAGTGAAAGATGGATAGCTTGCCCACAACTTGCCTTTCTCAATACTATTGATGATGCTACACTAATTTCAATGGTGCATACTCTATAGACTTTATATTTGCATTTATTTCAAATTAGGGCAATGCCCTCTATGAACTTGAATGATACCAGTTAGGTTGTCCCATTACAAGTTGATTGTATGTGTTAATTGTTGAAGGTAGATATGAGCTTGTCTAGCCCTCTATTGCACCATTAATTTGTATCCTATTTCACCTTTGCATAAGAAAATAAAAGGAAATAGATCATTGGATTGTTTAAATGGCTTCTAAAAATGTAACACACTTAAGGTTGGTGCCTGAATCCTTGGGCATTGAATTACAAAGCTCATTCATCTGACAAATCTAACAAGATCATATCATTTGATCTAAACATTCATGCCTTACACAAATGCATATTTGTATCAAGTTTCAAATCATTCTTAATATAACACTACTGCATCCCTATCTCACTACAATTCACTTACATAATTTAATTTCTTCCTTAAAGAAAACCCATAAATGTATTAGATATTCATAACAGTTTAACAAAGACAAGTTGGACAACCCTTGATAGACTCATATGAAAAAGAGACACATAATAAGAGACAATTTGAATTTATATCTTCATTAATTTATTCAAAATATGACAAATACAACTCATTGGACTTGAACTCTATAAACTTTTATTACTTTTAGACTCAAAAAGGACTATTACATCTACCCCAATTTATAAAAAATTTAGAACCCTTTGCAATTGATCTTGATTTCCCTTTTATACAACAAGGGAGAAAAACAAGGTTTAGATCGACTTGAACACTTGTCAAAATTTTATTTGCCTTACACAAAAATATATTCTACTTAACCAGTCATTTATCCTTTTGCAAGAATTCATTGCAAGTATTTATATGGTCTTCATAAGCCTGATTAGGAACTAAAACACTTTGTCTATTTAATAGCCTTACACTGTACTCCAATTGTGACAGTCCTTCTAATTACTTATGAATATTTTCTTCCACTTTGTCAGTATCATCAAGCACATTATTCGTTATGCAATGGAGAAATATTTTTCCAAGTTATTTCTTCCACCCATCTTCACTTTTATATTCTCTTGTGTCTTTGACAAATGCTAGTGGTTGTGTGCCTTGTAGTTTGTTGAAATTATTCAGAGCTTTCCCCACATGCCCATGATACTTGTGATGCTCATTCAATAGTTGATCTATCTCCAACAACACTACCTTCACTTCATCCATTATAGTTACCAACTGTAACTTAGAATCATCATCAAAATGACTTCCATATTGTTCAAAAATCTGTAACAACTGTTGCTTTCTCTTCATGTACTTCTATGTCAACTTTAATTCAAACTCTGCTTTCCTATGTCTTGTGATGAATCCTACAATATCTTGGTGCATGTTCCACATTAATTTCCGATAAGGTAGCAACTGTGAAAATTTTGCTTCAATCAACTTTTGAGCCATCTTAAACTTGTAAGTTTTTAGATCCTTTTTGAGCCTTTGATTTTAGTCCTGAGCCATGCCCAATTGCCTTTTTGCTTCTATTCTTTTTTCTTTCTCAATGGTCAAATCTATTTTTAGTTTGGTTGTTTGATGTTTTGTAGATAACGAAAGACCTTGTTGTCATGAGGTGTTCAACCTCTCATTCAATTCAAGGACCTTTTAATCCAATTCCTCATTCCTAGCTATGAGCTTCTCAACTGCAACCCTAGTAAATAATGCAGTATTAACATTCAAATCTATAGCTTTCTTTTCACTTACATCCTCCCATCTACAAACAATGAAGTGTCCCAAAATCTATTGCAGGTTCACAATGGTTATAGGCCTTTTCTTAGGTGGATACAAATACCACGTAGCTAAGACCTTATCATCTAGCCTAAATCTGAACCATAGCATAGCTTATCTATCCCTTCATCAATTAACTTAAAATCCACACCTTCATATCTCCTTAAATTATCAAAAGCAATACAAGAGGACATAATGGTCCCTAGAAGGAGTAGACACCTTGCTTCTTTTAACAATTCTCTCCCCTTCTCTAGGGTCATGTCCTCAGTTTCACCATTGACCTTTGCCCAAAATTGTTTGACAACTTCATCCATTTTCTCTAGAGGGGTATTAATAGTTCTTTCTTTCAATTTTATACCCTTGACTTTGCTAATAAACAATTCAAACTTACTTGCATTGACAAATTCATCATTAGATATGAATCTATCAAAGGCTAGTGCTCTCACTTCATCTGTCAAGTAATTAGCAATTTCATCAATTTGATCATCTTTATCATTTGGTGGCCGATAAGCCTACACATGCAATTGTTGCATGACCCCCTCCTCTTTGTGAGGTCCTGCTATTCCCCCCACATCTTGTGATACTTCAATTCCTACTAAGGGATTAGGAGACATTTGAGCTAATGGTGAGACATCTCTATGTCCTTCCATCTGAATGGATGAAACACTGGGTGAAGATGGGGGAATGATTGGTACATTTGATATCAATCTAGATTCATGTTGGCAAAATTAGGCTGAGAAATAGACGGAGGAGAAGAATTAAAAAAAAAATTAGAATTTGGAATCTCAGGAAAATCTTTAGCTAATGAATCTGCTCAAAATTCAATTTCTGAATTTGTTGTTTTTTCTATCCTTGACCTCCTTTGTGATAGTGGCATCTCAGCATGCTCAACTGGATCCTTGCCCTATCTGGTTTGATACTTTCTCATATGTTGTTACGACCTGTTATGCACATAAAACTAGAAAATAGAGTTGCCAAGTACTTAGAAAAATAACCTCAAAAGGTTGTATTACTATTGTCAATACAAAAACAACAGCAAAAATGCAGCTTTTTTGAGTTGTAATAGCTCAAATGTGTCCCACCGGGCATGCCAAAAACTGTTGTCACGAAGGATTTGCACCTAAAAATGCTAAGTGTGAAACCTAACAATCCTATGAAACATGGGAATACTTTCAGGCCTGTGGGTTGCCTATACTAAAAGTAGACCTCTGGAGAGCAGGTCGACTTCCTATCTTGATGGATCTCCTACAACTAACTTTTTGTGAGAAAATGGTAAAAAGGCTTGCATGTGACAAAACAAACCTATCCTAATGGAGGTGATACACCAAAATTATGGAGTTTTAAACTACTACAATAAAACTAGGATAACTGTAATACTAAATGAAAACACTTCACAAATCAGTTAGATCACCAAATTCATAAACAATTCGTGAAAAGGTTCGAAGTTATCCAACTTTTGCATGTAGAAAAAGTGATTTTTCATAGCATGAGAAGAGTTGGAAACCATGTGAACACAACCCACAACCTAAATCTATAAAGAAATTATCCCACTTCTGCAAAGCAAAAGTGAGATGGAGCAAAGGATTGTAAAAATCATAATAATTTTGTCAAATTGCTCACTTGACAATGAAAAAGAAAGAAATACTGATAAGGAAACAACTCTATATTGCAAAATTGAATGAAATATAACTCTATTACAATAACTAAAAACTGATAAGTGCTGAGATACAATATTTTTTGCTGTATGTGTAAGAAAAAAGAAAGAACCAAAGGGAAAAAAGGAGAATAGAAGAATACATAGATATAATGAAGAACATCTCCTCCAAAACCCTAAAATGAAAAAAACTGCATGAGAAAAAGCCTTGGATGAATTTGCCCAAAATAGCCTAAAAAACTCATGCATAACCCTGCCAAAAATAGTCTCCAATGTTGAAAATAGGTCTGCCACTGATGGTGCATGAAAAAGACCCCCTCTGCTAAAAATAGAACTACCACCTCTGCTCAAAATAGCTCTTGAAAAAGAACCTTTTTTTCTGAACAAATATGCATGATGCCCACAGCTATAAATAGTTGTCAAAGAACAAAAATATCCCCTCTGTCATCAAATATGCATGTTGCTGATCCAAACTTCTATGATCTGCCAAATATAGTTTTCCCAAAAGCACCAGTCCCTCTGTAAAATCTGCATGTCCCCCCTTGTCAAAAAAAACACTCTCCCTTTATCTCTTGAAATAATTTATTTTAACACTTAAAATATAAAACAATTTGTTTTATATTTAATTTCTAGAGCAAATTATTTATTTCCTTTAATCTCCTTTTTAAATAATTTTATTTTAATATTTATTGAAATAATTTGTATAATTAATTTATGTTGGTGTTGGAAATAAGCCACACCTGGACTGACGATGGACTGGTTCAAGAGGGGCCAGTAGCTCAGTGGTAGAGCACTCCAACAACGTATGAAGGGTCCTAGGTTCGAGTCCTAGCTGGTCCATGTCTCATTCAATCATCTATCATAAATGAAGTCCTAGCTTCATTAAGTAAATGATTGAATGAGAGATAAATGAAGTCTCTCATTCAATCATCTATCTCATCGCTGAATAATGATAGACTTCATTTATATATATCCTTTGTAATCTTCATTCAAATTTCTTATAATTGCAGATACATTTCATGATCGGTCTGCATATACCGATATGTATTTTCTCAAATGATCAAGCACATGATCATATTGATATACTTCTGCTTAATTACCATTCACAATCATGAAGAGATCGTATTAGACTTGATCGGGTTATCGTGTATAATAACCATGCAATAATGTCAATACTCCTAACATCCCTATTGGTATCAGGTTGGATAAAAAAAGGTATTTAAGCACCGATTAGTATCAGGCATTATCTGTATTAAACCAATTGGTATTTGTTATGCGCTAACACCGATTCATATCGGTATGATCATATTTGTTATCAAGAGGAATGATCAAGTGTTACCTTGATCGGTCATGTCTAAAAGACATGTCCGATCAAGTTAACACTTGATCAAACAATATCATCATATATATGCCAATTGATGGATGAGTGATAAATCATCAAAATTTATTAATGTTCTATCACAGCCACCTGTACAAAATAAAGTATAATAAGAAATATTCATTGAAGCAATATATATACAATTAGAATTTAAAGACAAATAAATATACTTTTGTCTTCAAGCCTTAACACTTTATAGCAATATTTATTGTTGTTCACCCATGATTGTATTGTTGTTACTGTAACTAGCATGATAGGCTTACATGATGTTACTCACTTTTTCTATTCATTGTGGTACTAACTGTATAATCATTTAGTCTTATATGATCTTATACATCTTTGTTCTTTATCATTATATGAACTATGATCTTCTTGAAACATCAATAACTTGATGATCAATACCCAAACTTGTAAACCTATGTCATAATAGTGATATAACCCTTATTACTCATCATCTCTTATTGACTATGGGCTGCTCCATTGTTTATTTGAGATGACTGATTTCATATTGGTACTTCAAACTATTAACTCTAAGTACAAAAGGGTTGCAATTTATATTTTTGACAGTGTATTGTATTTTACCAACAAACCCCATGATTGCCTATCTCCCAATATTTTATTGTCATATAGGTGCTTGCAAGAATTGTATGAGTGTCATCCTATGACTTCTTCTAGCTATGCATTCACTGTTATTTCTGATTTGGAAGGTTTTTGGCAATCTCTCATGTATCTTCATTGGTTGTTGTGTTTTTTTTTCACTTTATTATGGCTGTGTCATGCATGGTGACTATACTTATGACTGTCACAAGGTTGCCATTGTAAATTATAACTTAGTACTATTCTTTTGGTGCTAACCTTTCATGCTCTAACCATAGAGTGCTCCTTTGACAGTATACTGTTATGAATCATCTCAGCTCTTTGTAATTGTCTTTCTATTGATGATTCCATGATACTTTTATTGGTTTTGACTAAGACAATGGCTCAACTGATGTTTGTAATATGAATTTGGACTTATTGATCCTAAGGCACCATACTTTGAGATTGATGATCGTTAGTTGTAATCATTGGAATACAAGCTTTATCTCTTGATTCAAGATGCTCTATAGTTGTAGCTATTGATATCTTTGGCATCCATTATCTAATGCTATCATGTATGACTATTCTAGATAGTTTTTTTACATATATAAATAGATCCATTATTGTGTATACTATGTTCTTGAAACAAGATGAAAATCAATGTGATTGTCATTTTGGTTTTACAAAAAACCCATGATTGTGACTACTCTTCCAAACTGCTCTAGCTCTGTGCATTATTTATCTGATTTGGGGACTGGATTTGTATATGTTGACTATTGAAGGTGATCTTTTCTTATCAGGCACAAGAATATTCTTTCATATCTACACTTGTTGAAAAGCAGCATTGTAAAATTGTTCTCACCATCAAGGGGCTGTGATGCCTTTGCATTTGATCTTTGAGACTATTCCCTGCAAAAATCCTCATAAGATGCTAATTATCTCCCATGCTTTGTCTCTATGATCCTTGGCTTTGATCAACTATAGCTCTATATTTTGGCATGGTTGACTTGATCATTGCTACATCACTATATTAGACTATACACGAATAGATGGTTGTGATTGTCTCATAGTACTCAATGTTCTAACTATGAATCACATATCAAAGCTAACATAAATTGCTATGTGACTGTGATTTATATGTGATTTATAGATATAACATTTTTTTCTACAAATTAGGACACTTATCACAATTTGTTTATGATTTGTTGAAGAAACTTCAAACAATAACAGTGAGTGCTAACTGTGACTATTGATTTGGGTGGTCATTTGACTGTCCTTATTGAAGAGGTTGTTCCTTTATTGGATAATCACTACCCATTGTGTACTCAGGCCTACTATTTTATGTTGCTCTGATTTATTTGACTAGCCATAACATATTATCTAATACTTTATCTCTATCTTTTATACCCTATATCACTATGTGTTGCCCCGTTGCTCTTAGTGTTGGTTCTAAATCACAAGTTTTTATCCTCTGCACCTATCATTGTTACCTTTTAGATTGTAATTCATAACTCCTGTAGGTTGTCCTTATGATTGTTATGATATTGTGAAACCCCATTAGGGTTGTCTAGGTGTTTTATATGTCGATATAGCTCCATTGGTCACAGACACGTCATCCATAAAATTGATTCTGAAAGTTCTACTATTGTGAATGATGGGTCCTTGCTCAATGAAGCGATACCAACATGTTAGCATGCTGGGCTCAACCCTTGTGGGAGACTCATTTAACACCACATGTTTTATATTTATATGAAATGGAAAACCTGTATGTGCACATGAAACAAACAAGTTAGATAAAATATAATACTTTTTGTTATCTCACGACACTTTCTCTACATTGATCTTTCTTTTTACTCTATATATATCTGATGTAGCACTGTACTTTGTATATATCTGATGTAGCATTGTAAGCACATTGGGAATAACATTGTATGTAGGAGTGAGATAGGTAACCCAAAGCTCTAACAAATTTTTCTTCTCTCTATTTTTAGGTCATCTCTTGGAGTGGACAACGGAGTAATTGGACCAACAAAACTGTTCAGAAGAGTCCAAAGAGAACTCATCAGCCTATCCAGGCAATGTTGGGTTCCCTCTCTATTTATTTCATATATTATTCTTATTTCTTATGTGTTTACCTTTCTATTATCAAAAAGATATCTCTTGGCTATTCCCACGACTTGTGTGGGATTTCATGAACAGTTTGATCTTTATAAATAAAAATTTCTTACATGCAAATATTTTATTCATGTATATCTCTTTTGATTTAAACAATTGCATATTTGAAATAAGATACTTGTATGGCATACATGTTTATTTGTAAAGATAGCAAACTTGAAAAAAAAATTGTGTACCTTTCTTTGAAATGCAATGTATCGGGCCTGAAAAAGATCACCAAATTTAGGTGTAGCAAAATTTGGTAACAACCCTAAAGATTGATAACAATGATACAACTAGGGTTTCTATTTATTTCAACTTCTAGCCTTTTATAAATCACAAACACATACAAGAAAATGAGAGAGGAACCAAATTATTGCTCAAATTCACTTACTGAAAATCCTTTTGCTTCTTTGCAACACAATTCGTAAAGCTCAAGCTTGTCTTATCTTTCACCTTCAATTATCATTTGGCTTGAATTGAAGAAATATTCTTGAATTATTTCTTTTATCAATTATCTATCTGCCATGTGTCCACCAATAATGTCCTTCGTGTGAGCTTTCATTCCTTGGAACATACAATTGAGCAATTTTAAAACTCAACCATTGATTTGATATGATCGATGACAATCGGTATGATTTAAAAATATTTGGCTATCATTGTTATAGCACCTAGCATAATTGGGTAGATGGAACATGTTAAGATAATATTCAATGAACTTTAATCTTGTGGAGAACCAACCAAGAAGTGCCATCTTGTTCCTTTGTCTCAGTTAGACACAAGACTTCCACATGTGTCATCATCGGTGGATCACGGGAGTTAAAAATATCCTCCAACGATCCCCTGACATCATTATTTTGTTTTCATTATTTGGTGACATGGATCCTACATGTCTATCATGGTTGGGAAGCCTCCTCCATCATTGAGTCATTGGGACTTGTGAGAAGCATCACCAACATTTCAAGAATTTTCTTCGCCATCTAGTTTACAAATGTGTACATCCACATGGGCCTCCCTTTCTACAACCAAGTTACTTGCAACCTTCTCACTAGGTTGTTAAGGCATTTCAAAAGCTTTATCTATAACACAAGATTGTTAGGCCCAATATGGAAAGCTAATGTACTGAGAGGGGAGGGGTGAATCAGTACTCCAAAACTTTTCTTCAATAATAACTTTACTGTTATGCATAAACCGAATAGTGTAGTAACATAATATAAAGCTAAAACAAATAGATAACAATCATACATGATTCACTCCATAACACATATATTTTGGTTATGTAGAAACTCTTGGTTAGAGAGAAAAACTACGGTGGGGATGGCACCCACAACTTCACTACTGCAATAATAAAGAGTGCTCAGTTAGAGCTACATGTTTAGCTATTTCTGATAGCTAACCCTGTTAGGAGTAACAAGATCTATTAGATCTACCTTGCTAAAGGATTTCACAACACTTCATATAAATGTTGCACCTGGTTAGAGGCTTTACAATTTATAGACTTAATTAGAGTCTTTTACCCTGTTAAAGGTTTCTCTTACAACTTCAAAATATTACAATAAAATCATTACAAATATCTGCAACTTTACATCTGGAATGTTATAGTAGATTCTATGTGCTCAGAATAAGTTACCTTGCTTATAGCATACCTCGGTAACCCATATAGTAACTTGGTAAACCCTTCTGTTTACTTTGTTCTTCGACTGTTCTCTAAAAACCTTCTCGGTGACCTCTGTGTCTCTGTAACAGTCTTCTTACACTCATGCACACACACACTTTTTAATTCTTAACTCATGCTGTATAAATAGATCTCTTATAACGGTGATCCATTCATTGCTTCGATCTGACAAATATGATTTATCGAATGAATAACCATGCAAATTATTTCATTGGTTAGATGACCTCAAAATCATACACAATCTTTAAGTGCAATTTCCAATGTGATAACAGTTAGATGTGCCTCGATCTTGTAACACGTTTTCATATGTATGTCCAGGTTCAATGAATCTGGTAACACATTTCACTCGGTGTATATCAACTCAGTGTGTCATCTTTGTTGCTCGGTAGACATGAAATGATACTCGGTAGATAGCTCGGTGTAAACTACACTCTACTTTCTTCTGTAACCAACTAGACTGTGCATACCGATTGAATATCTCGGTAGAGATAACTGACTAGAGTATATAGAATAACTTTGACATGAAACTAATGGCAACTTGATAAGTAGTAACAATCTCCCCTTTTAACATTAGTTGAGATGTTTGACAAAAACTACTTTCAAAGTTATTACTCAATAATCTATATACTTGCAAAATTTGACTATGCTGACAGTATATACAATAGTCAATAATATAATATATCCAGATATACTCCCCTTATCGATATACTGTACAAAACTCTAATTTTGCATGCTCAGTGATCTTTTCTGTGTGTTTTTCTTACTGTATTGTATACTGCTCAGTGCACTGCTCTTGGATACTCTTCTTGCTCTACTCAGTATACTCCCCCTATATACTATACTCCTTTTGTTTGATTTATGCTACACTCCCCCAATACTGTATCACTCCTCTAATACTATAACATATTACTCCCCCTTTTTGACAAACATCAAAACTTAATTACCATTCGGGGGTGGTAACTAGTCAAAAATGGATTTGTACTTGGTTCGGGCTTCAGTGAGAGTGACAGAGAGGGCATTCTTTACACTGTCCATTAAAGAATTATGTGCTTGAATATCAGCCAATAATGATATTAAGCCATCTAGAGTGCTTCCTTCTTGTGTAGTAGATAAGGAGGTGGCTCGGTTGATCTGTTCTTGGACGGATGAAAGATGAGGAAGGAATAATGTCTGAAGTGTCATTATGTCCATCCGGATCTTGTGTTCTTCATTTCTTAGGTCCAATTGTTGAGCCATGAGCTGTTGTAGCTTTGTATAAAAATTCTGAACTGAATTTGGCTCTGTGGTCAACTTGCTTGAGAGATCGGTGATCTCTTTCTCCATTGCCTCTATTTTATTTTTAATGTCTTTAATGAATAAAGAAAATGTGCAGAGTTTCTGAAATAAATAAAGAATGTGCTTGAGTTGAGGAGTCAACTCAGCAATAAATTTGACAAGTTTAACTTTGCCAATAGCTATAGTTTTATGTACCTCTTCTATCATTTTTGCAGTGAGCTCTTTGTTTTTTAGCTTGCTCAAATACTTTGATGCATCTACTCCAGATGTCTCTATCTTTGTTAGGAGTTCATCCAGTTGAATGTGGATGGCTACATCTGTTGATACTGTAGCTTCAGGTAGCATATCTATTAAGAGTGCTTTCACCTTCTGAAGTACTTTATTTTTCTTTTGAATGGCCATTTGCTTCTCTTGTTCGGCTTTTGCTTTGCATAGTTCACCAAAATCAATGAGTGCTTGCCCCTTCAATTTTGATATGTCTACATTGGGCAACACTATTGGTTTTGACAAATCAACTTTAAAAATATGCTTTTTCATCTTCTTTTCTTTACCTTTCACCAATGGAACTAAGACAAGGGCTTGTGAGGCTTGATGACCCTCGGTAGGTTGCTCGGTAGAGGCAACACTTTGATCGGTTTCTTTAGCCTCTATAGAGTCCTTTGGTGTCTCGGTACTCGGTGTCTCAGTTTCAACATTCTCAATGTTAGAAGGTGCTTGAGATGTCTGTTCTTGAGTAGTACCTTCTCCTGTTGTAGACTTGTGACCTTCGGTGCCTTGCTCTGTGTCATGAGGGGTTTCGGTTGAGATAGGTTGCTTGATCGGTGGATAAGGCTGAACTTGTTCCAAGACTGATTCACTAGATACAAGTTTTGCATATGCATTGCCTTCTATCATTTCCTGTTTCGGTGCCTCTGTATCCATGACATCTTCATCTATTTGAATGGTGTCAGCAGGGTCTTTCTTGGTAACATCAGGATCTTGTTCGGTGACATCAACAATTTCAACTGTAGCTTGCTCACTGGCATCCTTGATTTTAAATATTTCCTGCCACTTTTCTTTTGTCTCATTTTCAACTTCAATATACAGCCCATTCATCAATTTTAAAGCTCTCTGCTTGACAAGAAACTTTGAATTGTAGGTTGTCAGATGTTCCTTTATTTCAGCTATTGACATGTTAGGAAATAGATGAACCAGACTTCTCTTTCTGATTTGTTTCTCTGAGTCCATTTCATACTTCCACCTACTATCAATATGCAAGTAAAGTTCATTCGGAAGTGACTTAGCTAGTTCCAATGGAGCTAACCGGAATTTAAGAAGTGTGCAGATGACAGCTTCTTCAATTTGTCTCTTCTCATCATTTTTCCTGGTTTCATACTTGACATATCTAAATGATCCAAATCCTCCACATTCTTTCAGATTAGCACAAAAGTTTTCAACACTATGTATATTTACCTTCTTACTCTTGACAATCTGGAATTTAATTGCATCCTCTGATTCGGTATCACTAGACTCTTTTGCCAAAATGAGTCTCCAAGTAGATTTCTTGTATGTCTTTGTTACCTTGGGAGCAGTAACACTTTTTGTTTTCTTACTCAGTGAGGTTGCAGATGCTCTTGTATTAGGTCACTTTGGAGGTGGAGTTGGTGAGGCCTTTGATGTGTCATGTTTCTTTCTCTTCAACACTTTTCCCTTAGGCAATTCAGTGCTTAGTGTTATTGCTGCCTCTTGGGCTTCAGATTCCTCTTCGGTAATGGTAATGGTGCCTTTGATAGGTGTAGAGGAAGAGTCTTCTCTGAATTTCTCTGATAATGCCTTTATCATTTTTGTTGCCTTTCTTGTAGCTTTGGGTACTACAATGCTCATTTTTACCTTTTCCTTTACTTCCTCATAGGTTCCATACCTTATCTCGGTAGCATGTCTCAGTAATGAGAGAAATTCATCAATTTGTTGTTGTGTGATCTCAAAGTCAATCTTGTAACCCATCGGTGACAAAGATTGAGTCCTCGGTTCCACAACATTCACATAACAGTAATCGGTGTCAACTTCAAAACATATATCATTTTTGTATTTCTCCACTAGCTGGGGTGGAATCCTATATCTGTTATGCATTTTCTCCTGAAATTTACTAAAGTAGTCATCTATAATATTATTGAAATTATCACCTAACTTCTTCATGAAATCATTTATCTGATGGGTTATTGGTCGGTGTAGTTCCCAAACAACTTTACCGACTGATGGAAAGAATTTTTCAAAATAGAAAAACATGCATACCAGTAATGATCCAAACTTTAGTGTATTAGCCGAGTTGTTTTTCTTCGGCTTCCTGATGGTGTTCAGATTCTCAAACAGGTTCTTCAGCAACACCTCACATAGGTCAATTTTCATTCCCTTTTTCACAATTTTGTAGGCCAGGTCTACTACTGCATAGGGTACACTGTTTTCCCTTGCCGATTGGAAGAAATAGTAACCCATTACTCTAATGGCAAATTTTAGTTCTTCACCTGTGACATTATTCAGTTTGAATCCTGTGCAATCTGATTCCACTCCGGTTAAACTAATCAATTCCTTCTATGATATCATCTTTTGGGCTCGAGCATGATCATAAATGGGGTAACCGGTAATCAGATGAATGATTTCCTTGGTAATCTTAAATGGTTGCTCTTCTAGCCACATGAAATCATCGTGAACTCTACTTAGAATAAACTTAACCCACTGGGGTTTGAACACACGGGGATAGGTTAGGGCTTCAGTTAATCCCTTGATCTTGATGTGTTCATACTTGCTATTCAATTTACCATCTGTGCATAGTTCATCATAGGTATCTTTAATTTCAACATGACCCAGTTCTTCAACACGACATTTGGTGAAGAATCTCACATCTTCAACTAACAACACTCTATCCAGGATGAGTGAAAAGGGGGTTTTGTCATCCGGTTCAGATGCAACTTTGGGAGTCAAAGAGTATTTTAGTGAGGGTTTCTCTACATTCTTGACAACTATGGGATCTTGGATCTTGGGCGCCATTGTATATTTTAGATAAAAGCTAACAAAGGATCCTTAGGGTTTCAGGATTTACAAACGACTGATGCTTTATACTTAGCAGAAAATGGCAACTAGATAAGATCGGTAAACCAGCTTAACAATGTGTTGATATTGATGTAAATATCTTGAATTTGCTTTGTAGGAGGTTTTGATCGCCTTGGATTCGCTTTGCTCTGCTCTCTCGAAAACTTTGTAAGTGTAAATGACCGTGAAAATGCTTTTAAGTACACCATATGCCTTATCGGGCTCTGTGCAGGTTAGGTCAAAAACATTAAATGCACTTGGTTCCTCTTTAACTGATTTACTCTCATTTTTCCATTTTAACCGAGTAACCAAACTTCCTTCATTTACCAACCAGACAAGTTTCATGTATTCACTGACTTGAGAGTTTTCCTGTATAGTGCTTCAAAAGACCTTGATATAATTTCAAACTTACTATTACATCTTAATTATGTAGATTTGAATTAAGTACATGATAAAATAGGAACTGTTAAGATTTTAACCTTGAGAGAATGTAGTCCCTTCATACCTTTACTGATTAATTTGGAATAGGTGCACCTAACTCGGTAGGTAAGGTGCTTTCTTCATTTGACACAATTTCCTTCTTTTTCCATATCATCTTTAATTTGTCTTTTATTTCTTTAGTGTCTTTTTTAGGTTGATCTCTGTAATCCCCAGCTAAGTGTCCAACTTTGTGACAATGAAAACATGCCATACCAGGATTTCTCCATGATCTTTGGTTGTTCATTCCAAACCTTATAAATCAGTTGGTACTTATATGTCCATATCTTCCACAACATTCGCACCATATCCTTGTATTGTAATCCCATGGTACTATAGAATACTGTCGATAAGGATGTGTGTGAGTTCGGTAACCTCTAGCATTTGCTCGGTGTGGAGACCACATATAGTTCTTTTGCTTAAGCCAGCACTTCTCGGTACTATGTCCATATCTATTGCAGTTTTTGCAAAACCCTTTGAATTTTGCCTTCTGATAATTGTTAACAGACTTTGTCCTACATTGATTAAATGTGTGACCATATTTATTGCTATTGTAACAATAACCTTTGGACTTAGTGACATTCTGTTGCTTACCTTTTCTGATTTGGCACATGTTGGTAGCGTGACCTTGATTTCCACAGTAGTTGCAAATAGGCTTCTTTCTTTTGATGTTATTCTTGTTTCCAGCTTCCTTTAATGATTCTCCTCTCTCGGTAGTATGAATTCCCTTCTTGGTAGAGTCTTTTCCTTTGTAACCGAGTCCTGCATCTTTGTTGGGTCTTCTTGTATTCAGTTGCTCATCCAGCATCTTTGATGCTTCATAACTCTTCTTCACTGTTTCTTTGGATTTCTTCTATGTTACAAGTTCATCGGTCAACCTTGATACTTCAAGTTTCAATGCTTGATTCTCATCATTTTTCATAATTGCTTCATGATGTGCATAACCTAGTTGATCTGACAGGTTTTGTTGAATTCCAATCAACCTTGTGATTTCATCATTCTTATCAGATACTAAGACTTCAAGTTGTTGTTTCTCTCTTTCTAGATCTCTTACTTTATCCTCGACTGTCCTCAATGCATCAAGATTTTCAGTCATTTGTGTGCTGAAATGTTCATGTTCTCTTTTCATTGCTTTCAGTTGATCAGCCAGTGCTTTGTTCTTTTCTTTCAATACTCCAATCATTTCTTCAGTTTCTTCAGATATACTATTCTCAGATGATGTCTCAATTTGTTCCACTAACTCTTAAGAGTCCTGCAAATCATCAGATAATCTTCTTCTTACTTTCAGAGATTTTTGCATTTGTCTTTGCATGTCTGCAATTACTTGATTAGCATGATCCAGTTCTTCTTGCAGATATACAATCCTCTGAGATTGTTTATAGCCTTCCATTGATAAGATCTTTCTCTTTAGGTAGTTAAACCCTTTTCCAAGATTCAAGCTCTGATACCAATTGTTAGGCCCAATATGGAAAGCTAATGTACTGAGAGGGGAGGGGTGAATCAATACTCCAAAAATTTTCTTCAATAATAACTTTGTTTTTATGCATAAACCGAATAGTGCAGTAACATAATATAAAGCTAAAACAAATAGATAACAATCATACATGATTCACTCCATAACACATATATTTTGGTTACACAGAAACTCTTGGTTAGAGAGAAAAATTGCGGTGGGGATGGCACCCACAACTTCACTACTGCAATAATAAAGAGTGCTCGGTTAGAGCTACATGTTTAGCTATTTCTAATAGCTTACCCTATTAGGAGTAACAACATCTGTTAGATCTACCTTTCTAAAGGATTTCACAACACTTCATCTAAATGTTGCACCTAGTTAGAGGCTTTACAATTTATAGACTTGATTAGAGTCTTTTACCCTGTTAAAGGTTTCTCTTACAACTTCAAAATATTACAATAAAATCATTACAAATATCTGCAACTTTGCATCTGGAATGTTATAGCAGATTCTATGTGCTCAGAATAAGTTACCTTTCTTATAGCATACCTCGGTAACCCATATAGTAACTCGGTAAACCCTTATGCTTACTCTGTTCTTCGACTGTTCTCTGAAAACCTTCTCGATGACCTCTGTGTCTTTGTAACAGTCTTCTTACACTCATGCACACACACACTTTTTAATTATTAACTCATGCTGTATAAATAGATCTCTTATAACGGTGATCCATTCATTGCTTTGATCTTACAAATATGATTTATCGAATGAATAACCATGCAAATTATTTCATTGGTTAGATGACCTCAAAATCATACACAATCTTTAAGTGCAATTTCCAATGTGATAACAGTTAGATGTGCCTCGATCTTGTAACACGTTTTCATATGTATGTCCAGGTTCAATGAATCTAGTAACACGTTTCACTCGGTGTATATCAACTCGGTGTGTCATCTTTGCTGCTCGGTAGACATGAAATGATACTCGGTAGACAGCTCGGTGTAAACTATGCTCTGAGACTACTTTCTTCTGTAACTGACTAGACTGTGCATACCGACTGAATATCTCGGTAGAGATAACCGACTAGAGTATATAGAATAACTTTGACATGAAACTAATGGCAACTTGATAAGTAGTAACAAAGATTTGGTTAATGGTCATCCCTTCTAATGTGTACATCCGGGTATGCATCATCAAGCCAGCAAGATGAGATTTGAACTTTATTGAAACTCAAAATTTCATTAACAAGCTTCAAAGTGTTGAGTGTATTGACATGTCCATTTTCCCATCGGTGAGATCAAATTTGAGCTTCTCCTAAGCATAAGACTTCATCGATGAGCATATCACCTTTGATTGTCGTCCATGTTTGCATCGTCAGGTCGCTAAGATCTAATGAATCTCCTAGTAAACCTTTGAAACCATTCCTTTGCTGACTCCTTGTTAAGAAGTGGACTTTTCCAAATTGTTGAGACTTTAGGAAGGGTACCAACGGTATCCCAAGAAGCTACTATTGTTGTATTTGCCATGACGTGGACTTCCACATTGGATCAATAGATCTATGGAAAATGATTTAGACTTCTACAACAACCCAATGACTCCCATGTGGGACCATGACTTAAGAGCAACTTAAAGCACATACTCTAAAGATTAAGTCACTAGGACATAAGGGGGACTAACACATGACTTAGGAAAATAAAAACATGTGCGTGAAGACTAAGAAAACAATATAATGATTGGTAAAATAAAAAAAGCCTAAGCATGGGGCTGGTTAACGCAATGAGATAAAACCCTTAGAGACAACTTAAGAGGAGATCTTACAAGTTGAGCCAACCAACTAAAAATTAAAGCAAAAGTCACTTGAGCTTATTTGAAAATTTCAACCCAAAACATCTTATGCAATCCTAGCCCTAGAGAACTGCAAAACTATTCCTAAAATGTTCTTTGTTAGTTGGACACTAATCCAAGGAACTAATAATAGATCTTGGCTCCATCTTAGAATTTCTTGGACAATCAATTGGAAACACCAACACTATGATTTGTTAATTTCAATTAAAAGGATATAACAATATTTCCTCTGATATTCAATGGTTAACATGTGTCTAGGGATCCAACTTTAACCAAGCCAAGTTAAATTGCAGCTCCAATCAATTTAGAACCCATCAATTAATATTAGCACCTTCTACCAAATCTAGAGTTTTGCTTAAAACCTAGCCAACTCTTTATCATAACATAAGATATAAATATAAAGGGGTATGGAAAATGTTAAAGAAAATATTGATACATACAATATCTGGTGAAAATAGGGGGTTTTTTAATTTGAGTTGTGTATTGGGAGGGGGTGACAAGAAAGGAGTTTTAGGCAATATTTTTTTGAAAATAGGGGGATTCTTTAGTATTACATGAATGCATGTGATATAATCCAGGTTCACTAAGTGAAGCCCTCATGTCCTTTTCTCTTGTCATAGTATGTTTTTCCTTACTCCCCTCCATATATTGTTTCTTTCAAACATTGATCTCCTCAATTTATTTCTTCCTCTACCCCCGCTCCATTATAAATTCATGTAATAATCTTTTATTAAGAATTGAGATTGTCGGCTCAACTAAATTACATTATCAACTACATTGCTAAGTTTTTGATTGACAATGTGCACAGGCAATTTAAGAATTTGTTGATTACTAGTTCTATTTTAGAAACTTGAGTTTGATTTACTTGTGAGTCAATATTGTCCTTTTTGTCATTGCCAATTGCCCGTGATTCTTGAGTGAAATTTACATCATTTTCATAATTTGAAATGACACAATTAGTTTAGTATTGCACTAGTTTGGGTAGGACAACTGTGGGCGGTGGTGATTGGAAAGAGAAAGTCTCTTGTTCTTCTTAGCCATGCAAATCAATATCGATATTTTTAGCTCCCTCTACTAACCATGATAGTTAAGTAGGCTATGAGGGAAGACTAAGACTGTCCTCCATATCCTCAAACCAAATCTTTACCATGTAATGAGGTTGTTGATCACATGCCATTTGTGTTATTCAATCAATAAGAATATTTTGAGGTAAAAGCATTGTAGGCTTGTCTGCTTGTGATTTTATTGTAGACAACAATGATTGTGCAACATCTTCTATTAAAACAATAACTCCTGATAGACAAAGTACATTTTGCATTGTTGAAGCATCATCACCTACATTGAATTGGAATGTGTTGTTGGGTTCCATGTCCTTGGCAAGTGCATCAATATTGAGGGGACATATTTTTCCTTCCTGATTTCTATATTAGGATACCTTGCCAACCATGATGCTCATTTAGATTTGAAGTATGTTTTGGAAGGAGAAAGCACACTTGCATCTAGGGGCCATATTTTATGTGAGGTGTGTGCCAACAAAGTTAGTAAATCAATACCCATCATCCTTACCACTTGCATGGTTGTGAGTGTCACATGGGTACCATGACCATCGAAAATCAGTAATTACTTGTTGGTGGGTGAAATGCCTCTTGGAATTGATCATGTGAAGTGGTGCAACAAATTCATAAGAAGTTTCTTTGTCATCTAAACGTGTGGTTGGGATGTAATGTAAGCAGTTGGTTTGCAGAGGGTAATTTAATTTTTAACTAATTTTTGCCCTTAAATAAGTAGAAGTCTGGAATTCTTTGCCCAACAATATTAGCACAACATAGAATGGTAATCTATTCTCAAATCTTAGGAATGATGTTATAGATGCTCATGCTTCCTCTTCTATCCATCACCCTCATTTCCCCATTTGTACCCTTGTGGATACCAATTTCATTGAAATTCCATATATGATGAAGACCATATGGATTTACAACATATGCTTTGGACAATATCTCATAGAAAGCAGACACAACTATTGTTTTGAGGTTGAATGCCCTATCTTTATCAATGCCTTCAATCATTTGCAACATGAATTTTAGATGTCAAACCTTAAAACCCATCCACCAAGACTTTTCAAGCAACCCATTCCTAAAAGAGTTAGGTCTACTTTCTCAAATTTGAGCAACCTCTACATTCAATTTGAAAATATCAAGTTTATGACTAACCACTACCATTTTTTTTGCACCATTGAATAATCAGAGCTTCTTCATCTTTGTTGAAGATAGTTGGTGGACCTTTCTTATAGGTGGTTGTTAGTCCACCTAACCATTTAGAGAGTGTAGTTATTGGGATGTTCCATTTTTTATGCAGTCCTTACTAAAATTTCATTGTCCTTGACATCTTTGAGTTCCTCTTTTATGTCATATGCCGACTATATTTTCTATTGCATTTTTCAATATGGTGGTCTTTGACGTGTAATAACCTCCAATACTGGTGCTATAGTTGTGGATTACCATCAAATTGAAGTGGGGTTTTAGGTTCCTGGGAAATCTGACTCCTCTTGTATGAGCAAGTAACCTTGTGGATGATCCTTTCTTTTCAATCCGGGTCATCATCCGATCTCCCTTCCTCATTTGAAGACAATACGTAGAATCATAACTCTTACCAATGAAAGCAACACAAAATATTGTTAGTAACTTTTTCAAACATTATATTTTAACCATTTTCATATTCAATGACAATTTTATGTAAGATGTTGGAATCAAGGAACATTGAGAGGGGGGGGGTTGAATCAATGTTCTGCAATCTTTAACATTATTAATCTAATTCTTCAACCATCTAATACAAATCAACAAAAGAAAGATGCAAACACATAAAGAAAATATCCACAACAATAACACCAGGAATGCACATCAATTCAAGCACATTGCATAGAGTTCACTACTCAATTAACAATAGCGGCTACAACCCCAGAAGGCTCACTACCTTACAATCATTTACAATGATTACAAGAAGTAATGAACTAATGAATAACATCTGTGAATTCCTGTAAATAGTTTTAAGCTCAAAATACTCAATCTTACTGTGCTCTACTACACTGCTTTGTTCTGTTGTATTCTAGAGCACAAATCTTTTTACTCATGCACATGAAAGTGCACATAATCGCTCACAAATACTTTCCATGCAACCACCGATATGTAAAATTATCATATCCACCATTTTTTATATATGCAACATCAAATTAGGTCTTCTACATGTTGGTTTCAAGAACACAGTACAAATGATGAAACATATATACCAAGTCGGCTCAGTCCAAACTCAAATGCATATGCAGACCAAAAAGAATTGTCCACATGCTTCCCATATATATATATATATATATATATATATATATATATATATATATATATATATATATATATATACATATATATATATATATATATATACATATATATATATATATATATATATATCGGTTGATCATCCTTAATCACAAAATCAACCACCAAAACCAATCCACACAATGATTAACCAAACGAGACTGTTGATGAACACTGTTCTACCAAAAATCCTATACACTAGACCTTCTAACTCACTCAAGAGTCATCACTGAAAGCCATAAACCTAGAATAAGGTAAATAGCACTTTCATAAAGCTTCCCATAGATCCACACCCCAAAATATTCAATAAAAGTGAAACACCAACCAAATTACTACATAATACCGGATGTCCTATTCTATCTCACTGGACCTAACCAAAACTCAATTTGGTTTCTAGTATGACCAAATCATGAACTGCATATGGGTGCATTAGCATTAGTTGCCATCAATGACAACATCTGACTACCTAACCAATGGACCTATTTCCAACAATCTCCCCCTTTGGCATTGATGGCAACACTTAGTGAAAAATGACTATGTCAGACCAAAACACTATTAACTGCAACTAAAAATCTAAAATTTCAAAACTCCAAAAGACTCCCCCTAAGTTTATTACAACATTTTCACTCTTCTACACTCCCCCTTTAACATCAAAAATATGGGGTTCCAGATGTCAAAATTTAAGCCAACATTCTATATACACATATACACATGTACACACACTCCTTACTTACAAAAACTTCAAGATATCTGCATAAGTATTCTTCAATGAATCTAAGTGGCTATCCCAACCCTTCTTGAGGCATTCTAAAACCGTTATAAGCCCACTGAATAAATATGGTTTTGTCTTTGTTGTTTTTAGATCTGAAGGTTCACTATTGGCCTGAGCATCCTTAGTATCCTTAAGAGCACTGAGCAATGTGTCTAACTTGGGACACTTGATGTGGCTCCTAAGTATTCCAACTTTGCAACAATCTTCTCTTGGTCATGGTTCAAACTTTGGATTTTGTCAAGTAAAGATATTAATTGATCTTCATGACTACTCAGAGATGCTAACAGTGGATCAACTAACTGAGATATATGAGATAGTTCATCCTCATGCTCCTTTGAATTCTCCTCAATATTTTTAGTGAACTTAGACAGTGATAGGCATGATTTGTAAATATTTCCTCCTTCTGATAATGCATCCTAAACACTCTTAACATAAGTCTCCAATGTAGCTCTGTCATCTATAATAATTCTTTTCAATGTTCGAAGCCTTTTGGCATTGAATTCGTTGCGTACCTTCATTTCAACTAAATTTTCCAATGACTCAAAGTGAGTATCTGTGGAGTTGATTAAACCTTTCAACTGTCCAGATGGTGTATCTAATTTGTTCTTGTCATATGAAGGCATTATCTTCTCAAGAATACTAGATGCTAGGGTAAGCAGTTCACTATCTTCAGTGTGAGACTTTAGTAGGTCCTCACTTGCCTTGGCCTGAGCAAATGAAGCTAGTTGAAGCTTCTGAATGGGGGACAGAGAGGCAAGATTGATTGGACCTTTTATAAATTTTGGATCATCAATACCTTGCTTTCTCTTTACTACCTCTGCAGTGTCTCTTGCTTCAGTTTCAACTTCAACCTTAACCTCCACCTTCTCCATCTCTGCTACTTTTTCTATATCATCTCCAACTAGAGGCTTTTGAGTATCTTTGGTCTCATTTGCTTGTCTTGCTTTCCCTTCACCCTTATCTGCAACATCCTCATCTCTGGCCACTTCCAGATTATTTACCTTTGCCTTCTCAAATGTATGTACTTCTGGAGTATCATCCTTTATCTGCTTAGTTTCTGGATCATCTTGAGTTTTCTCAGGGAAACCTCATACTGATTTTGAAGAAAAACTTTCCTCAAAATTTTCTCAGTCTCCTTTTTCACTTCATCAATTTTCCCAATCACGATCTTATTTACTCTAGTTTTTCTTCGGAACTCATTCTTTGCTAACTTAAGAGTTCTTCCAATTTCCTCCTTAGATATTACAGAGCATAAATTAACTAGCACATATTCTCTTAGTCTATCTTCTTCTGCTTTTTCAGTTACTCTCCTCATATCCAATACATCATATAGACTCTTGGGTATTTCAGACATTGTTTCTATAAAATCTTTATTGTATACATTCAAATATTCAACAGTAGCTTCCTCTAATTTCCTTTTCCCATTCACATGAAAATTTTCATACCATTCTGACAATGATTAAAAATTCTCATTCTTTACCACCTCATTCACTATTTCATTTAGACACATAGGAGGTTTAACAATAAATCTTACTTGTTTAATCACATCATCAATTCTGGATGTCTTTGATTTCTTACTTGGCTTTGCTCCACTGGATGGTTTCTCCTTGGCAACTCTAGAGGCCTTAACTGCTTTGGCCTTTACCTCCTTCATGGCTTCATTGGACTCTATCTCTTCATCATCCTTCACTGTCTCAAATATTATTGTCATATTTCTCTTCTCACCACCATTGGATGAATTGATTAATGATTTGGATGGTTTTGTAGGACCAGAGGAGGGAGTAGTGCTTCTTGATTGCTTAGGCTTGGGAGCACTGACTTCCGATTTAGCTTTCTTTTCCTTAATAGTCTTCTCTTCAGAGAGGATTTTCCTCTTCCTTGCCTCCTAGACCACTTCCTTAGTGATATATATGCTCTCAACATAAACCTCTACTTCATTCCTAACTTTCCTTTGAATTTTTGGTTTCTTGAATTGTTGATGCAACTTCAAGCTCTTCTCTGCAAATGTACTAAACCTTTCCTCTGAGGGATCTACCAGCTTACTTAATAAGTGTTGTTCATATAGTTCCAAAATTTTCTCATCAACTTCATACTCCATGGGTATGATCCATATGGGTCTAAGTTCAAAAACTTCCATTAAGCACTGATCAGTGTCCACCATGAAACAAATGGTATCTTGATACTTTTTTACTATTGTCTTAGGTATTCTCTCCCTTTCATGCATTTTCTTCTGAAAATTCTTAGAGTAACCCCAGAGATTTGCATTCCAGACCTTATAATCACCAGAGTTATACAAGTACTCTCACATCTATACTCTCATAGGCCTGTCAAAAGCCCATTGAAACTGTCCTAGTCCTGGAACTTCATTCATGAAGTAGAAAAATAGACACAGGAACAAGGTTTTGTATTTGAACAAATGTTTCTTGTTCTCCTTAATCTTCTTCAAATTCTTTAATAACTCACTCTGGAGCAGTTCACACAGGTCATAATTCTTATTTTCCTTCATCATCTCATGTGCGACATAGATGGTTGTTTCAGAAATAGAATTCTCCTAGATGGAGTACTATATCTTATATCCAAACACCATTGAGGAAAACTTAACATCATACTCCAAAATGTCATATATTCATTGCCTTATAGTCAGATATTGATCCAGTTGCATTTGTAACAATCTCGTTCTTCACAACCTTCAATGAGGGTAGCTCACCAGATCAACACAACCCTGTAACAACCCTAATAGCATTCTTCACAATCTTGAATGGTTTATTCAACTACATGAATTCATCATGCATTATTCTCAATACGTACTAGACCCATTCAAGTTCATCAAACATCAGAAACCTGATATATTGTGCAAAACCCTTCTCCTCCAATACTTGAAATTCTGGTTTAAGCATGGAATTCCCATTGGTTAACTATTTGTTGTAAAGATTTAATAGGTTAGAGATTCCCAATTCCTCAATGTTACAATGACTGTAAACCCTAATATCTTCGATATGCAAGACACCATGTGGAACCAATGAAAATGCACCTTTTGGATCATCTTCCATGGAAATAAATGAATGTTGCTTAAAATTTGGTCAGGCTCGATCAGTGATGTCTACGACTAATAGGGTAGCAGTTCTAGAGGCAGCTATTTTAGAAATTTTAAACTTCAAACTTGAAAAATTTTCACTGAGAAATACCTTGTCCATTGGATTAGGGTTTCTTTCCAAATCACCTGAGAAATCTTCTTTCACGCTTCGGTCTCTAAAAATTCTTCTTACAGAGCTCTCTTCTCTTCTTCTCTTTGGATGCAAAGTGAGAAATGAAGTGATTAAATTACTTTTTATCTTCCACATACCTAACTTTTCATTGTAATAAATGCACTTTACCCTAACACTTTCGGATACTCTGTATCACATAAAAATCTTCTGCAAATCTTCAAATCTACTCATTCTCATTTGGAACTCCTTTCAATAGATCAATAATCATCCAATACAACTTTTGTAGCCTGCTAAAATTAGGCACAAATTTTAAACAGGGGGTTTATAAGATTTTCATGAAAACTCCCCCAAGGTCGGATGCCTTAGCTTAGTTACTAGATGTAGTTCTAGCACCGAAATCAGATGTGCAGATTCACATCCTAATTCTGAATCACTCTTCTTAACCCATGTCTTCTTCATCTGATCTCTGATCTCATCAAATTTCACTTTCCTCTTCTCATCTGCCTTCACATTCTTGTTCTTATCTTCCGAACCATTCCTATTCACTTTTTTGCTTCTACAATATCTTGCAAAGTGACCAGATTTGTTGCAAGCACAGAAAAGAACAATTCCTTGCATAGGCATAAAGATCATTTGATTTCCTCTTGATCTGCATTTATTATCAACATATCCAAACCTACCACACGCATATATAGCATCTAACATTTCTTCTATTTTAAAAATTGTTCATCACACTTCTACATGTATTTGACTTATGACCATACTTATTGCATTTGAAGCATTGACCGAAAAAAGATGGACCGTTATTATTCATCCTATCCTGCATTGACTAGCCATGTGACCAAATTTATTGCAAATAAAACAATTACATTGAACTTATGAGGATTAGGTTGCCTTACTAGAGGCCTTCTAGAATTGCTCTTCTGATGTGCTGATTTGGAGCTTTCACCTTTCTCAAATCCAAGACCTTACATATCATTTGGATTCTTTTGTCTTTTAAGCATCTCATCAAGTCTAGTTGAGATGATCCTAAACTTCTCCTTGTACTCATTTGTAGCTTCAAGATCAAATTTAAGAAGGATCTACTTTCCAAGTTCTTCGTCATGTTCTCTTGATTCTTACATGTCAAGCTTCAATTGGCCATTCTCACATTCAAGTCTACAACATTCTTCAAACTTATTTTTCAGGGACTGAACAAGATTCTCCTCATTCTTCTTCCTTTCCTCAATCTCCTTTGTTAATCTCATCACTATAGATTCCATCTCATTCTTCTGAACTACATTATCTCTAGCCAGCTTCTCACATTCTTTTGTCTTATCTTTCAAGGCTTGGTCATCAATGCTTTGGCTTTCTTTCTCCTTTAGCTTATCAACAAGTTCCTTTCTCTTCTCTCTTGACTTGTTCAACTAATCTTTCAATGACTAGATGAAATTATCAGCATCCTTAAGGTTTGCCTTTAACTTCTGGACTTCATCTCGGGACTAATCAAGATCCTTAAGAGAAATAATAAGTTGATGTTGAATACTATTGAAATCCATTGATTCACCTTCTTGTATCCTCCTCAAGCTATTAGTCTTATTTTGAGGAACTAGGCTCTGATACCAATTTTTGGAATCAAGGAACACTGAGAGGGGGCGTGAATCAGTGTTATGTAATCTTTAACATTATTAATCTGATTCTTCAACCATCTAATACAAATCAATAAAAGAAAGATGCAAACACATAAAGCAAATATTCACAACACCATAACACTAGGATTTTTACATGGAAACCCGATTAAGGGAAAAATCAAAGTGGGATTGAGACCCACAATATTAATATACTCTGTTAGAAGTATATAAATATTACATAAGGGGAATGCACATGCACTCAAGCATACTGCCTAGAGCTCACTGCTCAATTTACAATAGGGGCTACAACCTCGAAAGGCTCACTGCCTTACAATAATTTACAATGATTACAAGAAGTAATCGGCTAATGAATAACATTTGCAAATGCCTAGAAATAGTTCTGGTTAAGCTCAAAATACTCAATCTTACTCTGCTCTGGTACACTGCTCTGTTTTGCTGTATTTTGGAGCACAAATATTTTTACTTGCATAAGTGAAACTATGCACAATCACTCACAAATACTTTCCACACAACCACCGACATACAAAATGATCATATTCACAAGTCTTTTATATCCACAACATTAAATTAGGTCTTCTACATGTCGACTTCAAGAACATGGTACAAATGATGAAACATGTATACCAAGTCAGCTCAATCCAAAATCAAATGCATATGCAGACCAAAAATAATTGTCTACACGCTTCCCATATGTTGGATGATCATCCTTAATCACAAAATCAGCCACCAAAACCAATCCACATAATCTGTACATTGATTAACCACACAAGACTACTGATGAACATTGTTCTACCCAAAAACCTGTACATCATACCTTCTAACTCACTCAATAATCATCATCGGAAGCCACAAACCTAGAATAAAGGTAAATAAAACTTTCATAAAGCTTCCCATAGATCCACAACCCAAAATATTCAATAGAAGTGAAACGCCAACCAAATTACTGCATACTACTAGATGTCCTATTCTATCTCACTAGACCTAACCAAAACTCAATCTATCTTCTGGTATGAACAAACTGTGAACTAAGGATGTTTGCAATAGCATTATTTTCCATCATTGACAACATCTGACTACCTAAGAAGTGTCTCTTGCCAACATAATATGACAATGATGCTTAAACAAAAGGTAATTAAGCCACTTCCCTTTACAAAATGTTTTTTTTTACATTGATGCTTGAATGTTATTGTTTGAACTGATGCTTAAACATGATCAATAATTTGATGAAGAAAAAATTTAAATAAAAGGGGAAGACTAGGTTTAAGAAATCTCATATCAGACCTTAAAATTGTAGGTTGGAAGATATTGAACAAACAATGATTATTAACCTATGCATTTAATTATGACTATGATAAACAATACGTTAGAACAAACAAATGAAAAAAATATGGACAAGTTTAATAAATCTCATATCTGACCAAGAAACTATAGTATAGTTGGAATTTGGGTAATTATGATATGGAACAAACTAAAATTGTTAGCTTGTGATTATAAGCATGATTCAAAATAAGGAGAAGAGAAAGGTTGTAGACATAAAAAATGTGTCTATATATGTATATGTATATACAAATCATGACTATTATCCTATGCGTGTAATGAAGAAAATATTAAAGCAAAGGGATGAAAACAAGAAGAAAGAGGTTAACTAACTACAAATAATAACCTCAAAGTCAAATTAAGAAAATTAATATTGACAACCTATGCCTGAAATTAAGAACAAGTAGAAGGGTTATAACCATATTATTTGGGTGTCTATATATGTGGTGTTATAAAGTGTAACCTTGTACAATTCACACCTCATATTTTTTCTCCTACTTTAGTATGTCCTATTTTCATTCCCCCTATGCCCATTTTGGCCCCTTTTTACTTCGAATCTGATGTCACCTATTTGCAAAACTAAGTGGATCCCATCCTGAGGCTATACCCCATTATTGTTGGTCTAATTGTCTTATTTTTGGAGGACAAGGGTGTTATGGTGCCCCCGTTTGGACCAGGGTGCCCCATCACCCTAGTCCTCCTTAAACAAGACCCATTTCAAATATGGGCAAACATTTTCCCTCCCCAATGGATTTTGGTCCCTGTGGCTACACTTGACCATTATAGGTTGGCCTAATTGGTAATTTACCCATGAAACCCTATATAAAGACATCCTATCAATCCATTTTAGATCTAATAATCCATCAACAATATACCATAACATTTGTATGACTTCAAGTATTCTAAAGAATTCAAGGCAACATTTCATCCCACCATATCCTTTAAGCATCATGGAGCACAATCACATCAATCTTCATGCAAACATGTGTGTTTGATTAGGTCCTTCATGGTCATGTGTTTTTCATGTTATTGGATTCAAATTTTGTGATCACATCTAAAGAGCATTCCATCATCAATCTTCTATCAACCATTCCAGATTTGAGGTATATCTTCCAACATTTACTTTAGCATTTACATTTCCTACTTCAATTCAATTCAAAGCTAATTACTAAACCAAGGTTTGATCCAAGGCAAACTCCTAACCACGACCCTTTTCTCTCTATCTTTGTGTGTGAGAAATTGATTCAGGGGCTATGATTTAATATTCCAACAAAATAGACAACAACAAACAAGTTTAGCTTTTATAGGCATGAAGAGTGGAGGAACATGTAGCCCCACCACCCTTGTCTTGATAATTTTGCTTGATCTTCTAATAGCGAATCTTGGGAATCTCCCTAATTTGGAAAACATCCCAGTTGTCTATTCAGAAGTTGTAGGACTAGGTCGCCCTACACTCATAGTCTTGACAATCTAGCTTTGAGTTTTAGCTACAAGTGTTGATTCACTTCCTCTTCTCATATCTTTATCTATGGCTCTGTCTGAAATTTGGACCACTTAATTTTTATTATTTTGTTCAATTCTCAATTGTTTTACCCTAGAACTTTACAATTCAAATCCAATTTTGACTCTAAAATGGGAAACAACAAACAAGTAAATCTAATCATTATCTCAATGCATTTCCCTAATTGAATTGTGGCTAGATATATTGGATTTACACCCCCTTTTAAATGTAAGGTTGATCTTGTGAAATTAGTGGTCTTACTATCCTAATTGGTGAAACCATACTTTCCACCACCATACAATATGTATACATATTTATAGAGCAAAAATATTAGTCATGACTATAACAAAGAATAAATGAAGTGAAGATATGAAACATATTAAGAAAGATCTTAACAAGCTAAGAATGTTAACCTTTTCAAGTCAAATTAAGAGAAAACAAAGTCTGATAACCTATGAATCAAAGTGATAAAAAAAAGACTATTAACCTATGACATAAATAAACAACAAAAAAACATTATGAACATATGACTCAAATGAATATCAAAACAAGATTGTTAAACCATAAATCAAGTTAAAATAAGAGGAAGGATGAATATATATGTAGACACATGTACTACCAACCTATCACTGTTACAAAGAAAAATCAAAGAAGAGAGATGAAAAATTATAAAAATTTAGCAAATTTGAAACCCTAACATTCAAATGATGAACAATTTAAAAGTGATGAAATACAATATGAGAGATGGAACCACAACATAAGGGGTAAAAAAATTCCAAGTTGCATTGGCATACATAGTTTACACATATGTTGGCAATTGACATTCATTGGATTCATATGTTGTCATTGATGGAAACATGGTAACTTGGCAACAAGATTCATAAGGAAGCATACACCAGCATACACTGGCATTAAGAGGCATTCACCGACATTGGAAAATCCAGGGTTACACTGGCACTGACACTAGCACTGACATCCAACACTTCAGTGAAGTGGACATCAGGCTTGGACCTGAAGGAAGTTTTATTTGTAAAATCATTTTGTAATTATTGTATAAGGCTGACATTGTATATCTTTTGTAATGCATTGTAAGCCGACATAAGGCATATTGTTTATGAAGGGTATATAGGTCAGTATGTTAAGGTCATTATAGATTTAGATAATATAGATTGGAATAAGGATATAGGAGACTGTGTAATGTGAAGTATATGTATGTAGATCATTTGTATGTGAATGTTATATCATGCAATGATATGCAGATAGCTTGGAAAGAATTCTTGGAGGGAAGAAGATATCGGTAGAAGTCTTTAGGGTTTATGAACCAATACAGAGCAGAACTATAACCAAAACTATTTTTGGCATAGCAGATGCATTTTGTGAGTTCAATATTACTGGTTTTTTTCAGCGAAATCTTGTAGTCAATGAGACTTGTGATGAGAAGTATGCTCTAGGCAGTGTGCCTTCCTGCATGTGCAGGCCCCCATTTTATGTAATATCCTTTCATATGGCTAGTGAACTGTTATTGTGGGTCACAAATCCCACTATGGTTTTTCCTCTTTCAGGTTTTCCACGTATAAATTATGTGTGTTATGGTGTTCATTTATGTGGATGATTTATTTGCTTCAAGTTATATGTTTCTTTATTTACTAGTTTATATGTGTATGTTATAAAAGGGTAAAATCATATCTTACCGGTAGAACACTGATTCACCCCCCCCCCTCTCAGTGTTCTTGGATCCCAACTATTGGTATCAGAGCCTAGTTCCTCGAAAGAAGTTTAACAGCTTGAGGAAGATCCTGAAATCGAAATCATTGAACATGGCTATGGAGAAGCAACTTGACATGGCTCTTGAGGATTATGATGTTGAAAGGATGAATAATTTAAAATTGCAAGATGAATTGAATTCTGCTAATTCATTCATGCTTATCCTACAAGAAAGGTTGTCATCTTCTCAATCCAAGAGAAAGGAACTTTTGCAAAACCAGGATGATGAAGAGAAAAATGCACTTAAGGAACAATGTCAGAAACTGAGTCAAGCAAACATGCTCATGAAGAATGAAATGCAAGAGCTGACTATGAGGTTATCAAAAGATATTGAGGATAGAAAAAAAGGAAGAAAATCTTGTTATATCTCTGAAAAACAAATTTGATGAATGTGGTAGATCGACTCATGAGAATAATCTCTTGAGAATTGATTTAGTACACTCCCAGAACAATTAACAAGAGCTTGAAAGATAAATAACTACTCTGAGAGATGATTTGACTACTGCAAGTGAGTATAAAAAAAATTCAGGATTAGGGTTGCACAGTTCGATGACTTATTGAAAAGACAAAGGCAGAATGATGATTCTAGAGGACTTGGATTTGTACAAGGTGAAAGCCCTGGTACTGCAAATGGAGATCAGTCAACCGGTATGTAGAACTCATCAGACCAGAGGAAACCGACAAGGCAATCTAATGCTTATAAATTCAATGGTAGATTCTTTGTTTGTAATAAATTTGGGCATATGGCTAAACAATGTAGAAATAGAGCAAATCAAAACTATAATTCTATTCCCGGTCAATGCACAAATTGCAAGAAATATGGTCATAAATTAGAAGATTGCAGAATGAATGTCAAATGTCATGCATGTAGAGATTTTGGTCATTTGGCTAATCAATGTAGGTCAAGGAATGACACCAGATATGTTAAATAAATTCAAAAGAACAATGTTACATGTTATGCATGCAATAAAATAGGTCATATTGCTAAGTACTGCACAAGAAAGACTCAACCGGTTAGCAATGATAAAACAAATGAGAAAGGAAAGCAAAAGGTAGATGAAATACAACAAGATCACACCAAGAGATGGGTTTGAAAGTCTGAAGAACCAAGTGGAGATGGATCTACACCGGTAGAATAGAGCATTCCTGCACCAACAGGATATTCCACTGGTAACTGAGGCATATGCCTTAGGGGTTGGCAAATCTATTGCAAATCTTTCATATTCCTCGAAGGAGATCTGGAAGAGATTTGGAGAGTTGTCTTAATCATTGATGAAGGTTTACCCAACATAAGACTATGAAACTGACATCCGGTAGGGTACATCATGAAGCATTTATGATAGTGAAGGATTAGGGTTTACTTGTTGATAAAAGGAGAAAGTGAATTCATTTTCACTCACCCAGCATTCAAGCAATCCAGAGAGAAGCAAAGGCAAATTTTAGGCGATTAAGAGCGAGCAAAGGCATTCTGAGAGGATTTCTAGCAATCATCAGAGAACCAATCAAATCTTCACACCGACGATCATTTTCAGATATTTCTTCAAAATGGCATCTGGATCATCTGCTCCTAGTTTCATTGCAAATCCCACCATTGTTGAAGTTAAGGATAGGCTGAGACCCATTTTCAAGGAAGTTCCCTAGATAGCTAAGAAAGAAGACTGCAGGCATATTCTCTAGGGTTCCCGATGGCGTGATGTATGTTGAAGATGTAAGGGCATATATTCACTACACCTTGGAGGATCTAGGTACAAAAGAGATAAAGGGCATGTATCAATATGTGATACTAGAATATTCTAGAACAATCAAGCTATGATATAAGATCATTGAGGATCTAGGGTTAACCGATATTCTGTACATACCAGAATTCAAAGATGAGGTAATCAGATATGTCTCGAGCAGGGTTCACAATGAGTTTATCTAGCTGGATTGGCCCTACATAATCACAAAGGAAGCAATTCAAGTAGTCACCGGCTTACCCAAACTCAGACAAGAACCTAGCAAGAATATTTCCACCACTGCGGTTGAGAAGCTCACTAGCACAACCCATGATGGAAGATCTATGAGGGTTAGCACAATCAAGGACATAGATGTCAAATTTGTCAGCATGATAATCGGCTATAAGGTAACTCAATCTAGTTGATTGAACTCTGTTGCTAGTTCCTGCATCCATGCTGCTTATCAGATGTTAAAGAATAATGAGAAGTATGATTTATGTGAATGGCTGAGAAGTGAACTAATGCTAAATCTTGGAAAGATTAAGAGTGTTAAGAAAGGAACCTTTAGGTTCAGAAATATTATTGTTTGTTTAATGCTTTACTTCATGAATGAGCTACCCGGTCTAGGGAAGAAGAGTTGGGCACATGACATACTGGTAGGTATACAAATCAAGGAAGCAATCACTAGTCTTGGTATTGGCAAAGACAACTTTTGAACAAGACAATGTACAAGGTACTAACAATATTGTGGGTAATACTCCACTAGCAATAATTGACATTGCACCAAGTGGCGAAGCCACCGATGCTAAGGAGGATAAGACAAAGGGAATTGAGACTATACTGGCAGTTAATATTGATTCCCCGGCAAAGGTTTTGGCAATTGACACCTCTCAAGTTGAGAAGAAATCAATGACTAAGATGAGTCTCACTGAGTTAATGTTGATGGCTACTCATAAACTAATAAAGGAGGGATCGACAGATAAAGGAATAATAGATCACTCAATCACAATTTTGCACAAACTAATTCCTAATTGTAAGATTGAAAATGAAGCAAGCCCTTCCGGCAAGCTTAAGGCATTAACTGAGCATACATCTAAAAAATTTCAATCTTTGCAACAAATTTCAGACCGACAGGCACTTGAGAGATTTACCATGGCTAAGAGAGCAACTTTTGATCAACTTATTGAAACAGAGAAGAAGAAAATTGAAGGAAAATTGATTCTTATTGAGAATTGTCTGAAACAATGTACAAATATCTACAGGGTCTGTTGTAACATAGAAACTGTTACAGCAAATGTAGATAGCAAATTAAAGGAGTTACATGACAAGGTTGCCAAAATTGCAAATTCTTTTTATGGATTAACCTCACTAACAACATTTGTTGATGGACAAATTTTGTCTTTGGAGAACAAAATTTTTTCTTTTGAAAAGGAAAGAGACAAGATAATTCAGAGAGCAAAGAGTCTTAGAGGATTGGTGAGTCCAAGGTTGGATTCACTCGGTGTACATAAGAGAGAATGCATGGATATGATTGCTAAGCCCACACAAATAAAAGTCAAAGAGAAGGAAACATGTTCACACTTACTGAGTGGACTTGTATCCATATCTGGTACCTTTAGAACTAGTTGGGATACATATTTATAATGGCTAGACAAGGCTTACCAAAAATTTTGAAATTGGTCAAGCTCCAGTAAAGTAATCTATATTTATTCATTCTTTTTCTGCACCAAATTCATTCAATTTTTTCACTGATCTTTGGCATTGATGCCAAAGGGGGATTGTATATAACGTGAAAAATATGGGAAGAATATCAGAAAGGAGTGTATTGTTCAAGGGGAGCATACTTCAGGTTGAACCGACAGGGAATCCATTTTTCACATGAGTGTTGCCATCAATGCCAAAGGGGGAGATTGTTGGCAATTGACACTCATTGGATTCATATGTTGTCATTAATGGCGACATGGTAACTTGGAAACAAGATTTATAAGGAAATGTAGACCAGAATACACTGGCATTAGGAGGCATTCACCGACAGACACTGACATTGGAGAATCCAAGGTTACACCGGCACTGACATCCAGCACTTCAGTGAAGCCGACATCAGGCTTGGACCCGAAGGAAGTTTTATTTGTAAAATCATTTTGTAATTATTGTATAAGGTCGACATTGTATATCTTTTGTCATGCATTGTAAGCTGACATAAGGCATATTGTTTGTGAAGGGTATATAGGTCAGTTTGTTAAGGTCATTATAGATATAGATGAGATAGATTGGAATAAGGATATAGGAGACTGTGTAATGCGAAGTATATGTATGTAGATCATTTGTATGTGAATGGTATATCATGCAATGATCTATAGATATCTTGGAAAGCATTCTTGGAGGGAAGAAGATACCGGTAGAAGTGTTCAGGGTTTATGAACCGGTATAGAGAAGAACTATAACCAAAACTCTTTTTGGCATATCAGATGAATTTTGTGAGTTCATTATTACTGTTTTACTTCAGCAGAAGCTTGTAGTCAGTGAGACTCTTTTTGTGATGAGCAATATGCTCTAGGTAGTGTGCCTTCCTGCATCTGGAAGCCCCCATTTTATGTAATATCCTTTCATATGGCTAGTGAACTGATATTGTGGGTCACAAATCCCATCATGGTTTTTCCTCTTTGAGGTTTTCCACGTATAAATTTTTTGTGTTATGGTGTTCATTTATGTGGATAATTTATTTGTTTAAAGATATATGTTTCTTCATTTATCGGTTTATATGTGTATGTTATAAAAGGGTAAAATCATATCTTACCGACAGAACACTGATTCACCTTCCCCTCTCAGTGTTCTTGGATCCCAACAATATACACATACAACAAACTAGGAGCAAAATACATATATTGTGGAAATAATAGATTTTTTTTTTGTAAATTGCATTCGCATACATATTATACACATATACATGCACAAAAAACTAGGAACAACATTTATACTGTGAAAACAATAAAAAAATTGTAAATTGCATTTGCATACATAGTATAGACATATATACGTACAACAAACTGGGAATTACATCATTTGAAAAAAAAAAAAAAAGAGAACAAGAGTAAAACCTGAAACAATGATTTGTCTCTTCGTCCTCTTCTTAGTCCAATGTGTCTTATTCCTTCTCTTCTTAGGCCATTGTGTCTTCTTGTGTTGGTGAGTCCAAAATAAGTGTATAATGAAAGGATTTTATGTCTACTCGAACTTGAAAAATTATGATTTTTCTTGTCTGTTATGGCCTCTTAAATTTTTCCTATTTTTGTTTTCAAATTAGAATGTGTTAGCCCATCGTGCGAAAAGATCGATCTATTAATACCTTATACAAACACCAAAGATAAACGAACTAGGGAGGTGGTTATGCCATGTCACGAACCCCTGAGGGAAGCATTGGACAACCAATGGGACAAAGGGCACACACCTTCCAACAATCCCCTCCAGTGCGATTGAGAGATTCGAACCCATTACTTGGGCTTTGATATCATTTCTTAGCCAGGGTTTGTAATTGTGCCAAAAATTCGACCTGTTAATGCATGATACAAACACTAGAGATTAAAAAACAATGGGAGGGGGTTGAGCCATGTCTCTAATCCCCGAGGGCGATGTTGGACAACCAAGGAGATGAAAGGTGCATGCCTTCCAACAAAATGTTCATTCAAGTTTTAGGGTCGATACATTTTTCCATTAATTTATGAGTTGATTGGTTTGGTGGATGCTTCCCTTTGATTTCAATCATTTGTATAGGAGAAATGGTAGCATTAAAGCTTGTTTGTGGTGGGTGCAAGTAATTCAACCAGTAGATATATGGTAATGTGACTATTTGTTGTGTGGTTCACCTGAAGAAATGGGATAGAGGGTGCTAATAAATGTTAATTTAGTCATGTTGTAGTGGGGAATTGTGGTATTAGGAGTTGTATGGTAGATATGTTTGATGGGACATATGTGATTGAATGGACATTCACATGGTAGTATCATTTTTATATGTTGGTTTCTTAGTAGGGTGGTCAGCCTTATTTGAATACTTTGTTTGGGTTTAATGTTGTGTACATGGATGCATATTGTCTGATCATATGGCCTAGTAATGAGAACCATAGATTGTGTCAATGATTTGATAGGTGCTAAATGATTTCAATCCCGCTTGTTTGGTAGTTAACATTTATATACATTTTGTTATATATATATATATATATATGTATTCACAAAAATGTGTACATTCTCTATTTATTAAGTGATTAGGTTAAATATTTCTATTTTTTGAATTAAAAGATGCTACATATTGGGTTCTTAATTGCACCATTATGGGCCCCTAATCACCTAAGTCCTATAGCATGTATAGGACCTCACACACATATCAATCCCTCTCCCCTACAACCTAAGAGAATAAAAACAAAACCATTGTGGAATAAAGTAAACGCATCCCTAAGAAAAATTAACTAAATGTGAAAAGGACCTAAGTGGAGAACTAGCTAGGAAATAAACTATTTAGGAAATATAGCACATCCACACTAGCTACCCACTCTTCCATCTAGACCCCTTATGCAAAACTTTGGGGAAAATAAAAAAGATGAAAAATATGAGTCCTAACTACAAGGTTTGATGAGGTACTCATGTAGAACAAAATCCCTCTAAAAAGAAGAGAACAAGAAAAACATAGTGGGAAAACCTCCCCCACCCCTATGAGAGAATGAAGTAAGAAGACCTAAGTAAATATCCTTGAAGGGATGATGTCCCACAACCTCATGAGATCTTGTAGATGAAAATAAATCCTCTAAGTGAAGGTTTTGATGAAAGTATCTACAACTTTCTCTACTGCAAGGGCAATTGTGCAAATCAATGACCTACTCACATATCAACTCCCATAGAAAGTGCATGTGGATCGTGATGTATTTGGTTTTTTGACATTGGGTTATATTTTTTTGATTAGATGGAATTTTGGTTATTGCAATAGATAATGGATTTGAAAGAATAAATTCCAATCTCAATGAGGATATTTTGAAGCCAAATAGCCTTAGAGGTGGTATTTACAACCCTTAATAGTCAATCTTAGTCAACAAGTGAATGATAGCATGTTTATTCTTGATCTACAAGAAATGGGACAAGAACCAAGATAAAAGTTGTAGCCATTATCAAGATAACTAGCTTAATCAGATTCTATGTATCTAATCAAATAAAATTGTGTACTTGTTGTATAGTGAACCCCATATCTATGAGTGCAATAGGTATAGTGAAGAATGCATTTGGTTGCTTTCTAATGAAATTGATGGGGCTTTTACATGATGTAAAAAACCGTGTCAACCAAAAATGAAATTCAAGTGGAGAATGATTCAAGTAAATGAGGTTTCAAACAAATTATAAATATGATGTAGCATCAACCAATAGAATGGAACACTTGACCTCAAGTTTGACTCC
Organism: Cryptomeria japonica; assembly: GCF_030272615.1. Classification (NCBI taxonomy): domain Eukaryota; kingdom Viridiplantae; phylum Streptophyta; class Pinopsida; order Cupressales; family Cupressaceae; genus Cryptomeria; species Cryptomeria japonica. Next base: position 413,674,883 of record NC_081409.1, on the reverse strand, counting down.
TAGTAGAAAGGGAGTTAGTTTCAGCTTACAATCATCCATATAAAATTGAGCAAGGAGACTATGGTAACTACCCCTTATTTATGGCTATTTTTTTTTCATAACTAATACTAACTTAATCCTCACAGTATCTTCCAACTAAATTAGAAGCCCTAACTCAAAATATTTATACTGGAATGTAATAAGCTCTCAATGTTAGAGTTATCCTTAGACCTCGATCTAAACCTTAAGATTTTATCCAAATGGCCCTACCCATGTACCCTTTCTTGGGAATCAAAGGCCTCATAGTTCACACACTAGTAAAAGAGAAATTACATCCTCATATCTAGGATAGGATCTTTGACCTTAATTTTTAATTACAACTGTTCATGGATTTTATGCTTAGAAATTAATCCAAATACAATATTCTGACACATTCCAAATAATTGTTGGTTCTATACCAATAATAGTGTACAAAGATAAACCAAATAATATGAACCATATTATTCCAACTTCAAATTTTCTCCATGATTGACTCAAGCATACATCATTTATGTATAATGTGGCTAGCTCCTATTTGTGTGCACATACATAAATGATTAACTATTATACACCTCACAAGTACACATGGGGGATAGATTTAACATACATCCTCTATACATAGTGTGAATAATTCACACTTACATAACATATACACAACGTGACTAGCTCAAACAACCAATACACATACACAATGTGAATAACTTGATAACCTTACTATAGACGTATAAAAATGACCACTTTCTTAAGTGAATATTTAATATTCATTTTAATCTCATTCCTCTATTTAATTAATATTAATTTAATTAAATTATTCACATTCATCTATTTGATTAAATAAATTATTCAATTTATTTAATTAAGTTCACCTAAGCCTTTTCTACCCCTTTAATTAAATAAATCACTTTATTTAATTAATTCCCCTTTCTTCCCTTTTTTAATTAAATTTACATTTAATTAAATTGTTCATTGCAAATAAATAAATCTAATTTATTTATTTAAATCCCCCACTTGTTTTTATGCAAGTTGCATCTATTTTAGTTGAAATAAAGTAATTTATTTTAATTAAAATTACCCTCCATCCACTTGAAAAATCCTACATCTCCCACTTGCCTCTCTAAACCCCCTTCTATATTCTTCTAATCAATTCTAATTTAGCCTAACCCATCTCCTAAATATTGTCACATCCCTAAGAAAAGGGAAGTCACTTCTCAAACCTTCAAAGTCTTTGAAAACCATTAAAGGCTTTATGTCTTCAACAAGTTAACCTTGAAAGTCTTCCAAACCATTAATGGTTAACTCAACACTCTTGCATGATTAGAAACTTTCTCTCTAACTCAACCCTCATCTAACCTAAGGGTCTCATCAAGCATTCATTTCTTTGACCATGGTTATTTCTTTAACCCTTGCACAAGAGTTTATCCTTTGGGTAAAAGCTTTATCCAATGGATAGCCCTAATCTAGCCTTAACCCTTATGCCCTAGGGTAACCATGAGGTCTTCTCAAGAATTTAATGCTTCGTACATCTCCTTTCAAACAGTCTTATGTTGACAATTGTCACCATTTCATTGATGATAATTGTGAACATGGATTGATAACTTTCAATCCTGACCCTTGATAAGATTATCCAATCTTGACCATTCATTGCCTTGTTTTTCCTATAAATACAACCCTCCTTCTCTCATTTTCATATCCCAGTCTTTAGTATCAAACTTATAGAAATTTTACTAAGCATCTAATCTAAATCATTTTAATCAAGCATTTAGCCTCTCTTTGATAGAAAAAATCCTCATAGCATCTTAAATAGGCATTTGCATCATCACATAATAATCATGGTAGACTAGTATAGCATGCTAGGATAGTCTTGTTACTAATCCTTTCATCTTATTATCATATCCATACTAGTTTAAATCATGTTATACTTAATAGCATACATAACTAGGAATGCATACATGCTAGATTGATCAATATCCCTCGTTTTCATAATTGTCATCCCTAAGTCACTTTGCTCAGTGATCTAAGAGCAAAGGCATTAGCTTGAGGGGTCTTGTGAGATAGATAACAATGGAGCATCCCTTGGGAAGTTGATTTATTCAATATAACTCCATAAATTGCACCAAGAGTCCCATTGGTGTGTGGACTAGTTTGAAATCACATTTTCTATTTCATCCCCCCACTTTTCTAGCACACATTTTTGGCGCTCACCATGGGGAGTAACCCCATTTATAACATCATTTTTAATGTAGGACTAACATTGTAGGTATGTGGAAAAGATGAGTTAGCACGTCAGTGCCTTCCTTTAGCGCATCTGGGTTGTTTGTCAGTGCATCCTGCTTACTGTTTAGCGCGTCAGACCCAAAGCTTAGCGCATCTTGCAGTCCTATTAGCACATAACTATTCCACTAGAAACTAATAAATATTAGCGCTTTGAAGCATCAGTTCAACGCATCCAAACAATAGCTTAGCGCATCCGGTTTGTTTGTCAGCGCATCCATTCCTTTCTGTAGCACACTCAGACTGAACTTTAGTGCATAGGGTTCACAGAACAAAAGAAATATTTTCAACAGAGAAATATCATTTTAGGCTTGTAGAAGCCCACCTGAGATTTCAACTTTTCACTAACTCCTTTTTGTTGCAGGTTTTAACCATTTCTTGTAGGCTGAAGGAGTTAGAATTATAAATTTTGATTTTTTTAAAGCTTTTTTGGATCAAAAGAACACATATTTATTTTTGGCTTAAAATTAATCAAATCTTTCTTTTGGGCTTAAAATTAATCAAATATTTTCAAGGTAAAAAGAACAACAAAAATATCATTTTCTTTCTTTCTTAGGGAGAAAACATTTCGTTTCGGGAAGCTCTAAAAAGAACAAGGCAACATTTACTTCTTGCAAAGTTTAAAACAAACCTCACCATCCTTTGGTGTTTAAAAGGATCCATTTTTCTTTGTGCAAGTAAAAGAACCTCACTTTCAAAAGTTTAAACAAAAAGAGAGAAATCTTTCCCCTTTTGAATTTACATTTTGTTGACCCAATATCGCGAATTTTCTTTGTCAACCATGACTTCTTTACTTAGATAAAAAATCATTGATTTGGAGGTTAAAAGGAACACCATGCTTTTTTTGGAGCAACATCTCCAAATAGACTTTAACAAATCACTGAATTGAAAGAATAAAAAGAACTTGATTGCTTTGTCTCGAAAGTGGAAGGTATATGCTCTCCCCTTAACTGGGTGACCAAAAAGCCAAACCACTCTTATGTTTTCTGTATTTCAAGTACTTAAAACCTTTAGTAGGCCTACCCTCCCGAGTTGCTCTTAGAGAACCATTTAAATGGTCGGTGAGAGGGGAACAACCTAAGTGGAAAATGGCTTTATTGCCAAGTGTTCCAACCCACTATAATCAAAAGTGGAGGTTGAGGAAAGTCCCTTCAACGGTTTTGCTCAACGATTAGCCTTCCCCAAGTATCTTTACGATACGTAAAGCCTTTGTTCTAAAGGTTGGGAAGCCTCCCGAGGGAGTTTATCACTGAAGACCGATCAGGAAGCTTGATTATGAACTTTAGCAATAGAAACCTTGAGCCGAGTCAGTATCCAAACATCCTCAATATCATAGTGCAAGGGTGGGGAAGAATTCACCCCCAAGATTACTCACCATATATCTCCCAAGATAACTACCCAATTATGAAGAAATTCACTTTGGGTTAATTTCTGGCAAAAGGCAAAAAAATGGGTGCCCCCTAGGGGGTGACACGATTGTTTGAGCTGATGGAGTATCGATACTAGTGGGCTATGATATTGTTGATGACCCTTGAATGATGAGTCTGTTTGATTTGTATTCTTTGTATCCAAACCTATGAAAACATTTGGGATTTGAACACATCCTCGTAGAACATACACTATCTGTTTAGTATAGGCAAAATTGGTTGTCTTTTTCATGTTGTCTTTTCAGTTTATATTCTCAAAAAATCATCCACCAAAAATCAAACAAGTGTTAAAAATTACCAAAAGACCAAAAACAGAGCAATTAGGATAGTTTAGCACACAAGAGCAACTTCTTAGCGCATTGGAAGCATTTTCTAGCACGTACCAACCCAACTTTAGCGCTTGTATCCATCAAGTTAGCACATAACACTTATTTTCCTGATAAACATTTCACTAGCGCTTTGGGAGACCATATTAGCGCTTTCAAGCATCAGTCTAGCACATTGGAGGAAAACCTTCACGCTTTGAGTCAGAACTTTAGTGCATAGTTAGGACATAATAGCGATTGATCATCCCTATCAAAACAAATTTTAAAACTCTGAGTTGGCGCGTAGCACAGGCAACTTAGCGCATAGGTGGCTTTGAATAGCGCATCTGGATCTGTGAGGCCCTACCCCGACCCATCCTATCTCTTCAGTTATTTTCATATTGGAACTATTTTGGATGCTAGTTTTGACACACTAGGGATATAGAACTTTATATGGTCCCACTGTAATGCCCCGCCAGGAAACCCCGAAGGGATTAAGCCATAACACAAGAATAGAGTGCAATAATTTTTTTTTTTTAAAGTTACACCACATTAAGATACAACAAGATATCAAAGATTCAGATTACATAGCGGAAGACATCAACTAACACCTAAAGAGTTTCCCAACAAGATTACTTAAATATCACAATTCACTTAACTCACACAATTAATCCAATAAGCTGATTATCTTAATAACGAGATAATTCTTAATCAGGATAATTTCTTTCAAAAGGTGGAAATATAAATCACAAGCACAGATTCAACCATAAGATCTATTCATAATCTTCATTCAAGCTTTTCATTTAAAAATTACAAACCATACCTCTAATATTCTAATACACTAAAATTTCATCATATACATATGAGATCTTTTCCAGCCTACTTAATTTCCTTAACAACAACTGAATAAATTCCATTACTCTAAGTTACATTATTTCATATTCCAATTTATTGCATTAAAGAGACGATTGCATACATGCATCTACGATAAATCTCATCTAAACCACTTAAGCATTCGATCAACATGGCATTCAAGAAAGGACTGAATAGAAGCATTTAAAGTTAATTCCATTTATCCACTTATCCATTCTAACATAAGCTAATCATACAAGAAAAGCTGAATAAGGGAAACATAAGAGAATAACATCACATAACACCATAATGATCTCAGAGTTCACCCCTAAAGGGCTACATCTCCGGGTCTGCTCAACTGCAAGACCCCTCTGATAAATAATAAAGTTAAGAATACAAGAGGTTACACCATTACAATCCGGCCATCAAGGTGAAACATAAACATTATACAAACGACCGCATCGGTCAATAAATACATGAACGATCCCTGAAAAGAACAAGATCCAGCTGAACATAATCAAAGCTAAAACAGGGTCCAGAAGAGCATCCACAAAACCGAGTCATCACCACCCAAGGTCCAACATGAAACCGATACTCGCAAGGGCAGAGACAAAAGGACGACCCTCAAAGGTACTCCTAACAGGACAAAACGACAACACACTGGCGAACGTAGGGACAAGTGTCATCACACAACCTGGTATGGTTACCATGGCAAGTCTTCATAGGTCTCGGCCCCATAACTGGGTTACCCTGGCAACCTAATCCAAGCTCCTGGCCCATCCAAGCCTCATGTGGACCCACACATCCTCTCGTGAAGACAAGGATGGTGGTTTGCCATTTCAGGCCTTCTCACAGCATGTCGGGTCTATGCTAGCACTCGTCCCATGTGTGAGGCACATTATCTTACTTAGAAATTACATTCTAATCTACTATTAGGTTATCACTTATTAGACTCACTTTCGATGGGTTACCCAGCAGCCACTTTGGGCGCGGCCCCCAATCGAAAGCCACTTTCCCATATGACACTAGACTAAACTCAAACGAACTCAAAACCAAGGAATACACATGGTCAGACGAACGGAGTTCAAGAAGGGAGAAACAATCAACTGGTCAAACATGACTCAAAAGTGGTACACTTACTGATGGTACTCTAACTAGAGACCTGATAGACTAAGGTCAACCACGAATCATCATTCAACTCACACATAGAGGATATGACCAAATACGACACTACCACAAAACAACAGTCAACTCGAAACTGAGGACTGAAACAGGTACCCCAAATCATTCCATACGACAGGGACCTATCAAACAAAGCACTCTTGCTATTTCATAATTAAAGGCGAATACAGAAATTAAACTCACAAAGGCAATAATCAGAAAAGACAATATTCAACAGATGCAATCTTTCCGAATTGATCTAAACATTAAACGTCGATCAAGTTTCTACAAGATCTATATCAGATTACAGTTATCTACCTCATCAAGGGATAAGTTGTTCTTGGTTTTCTAACTCCTTAAGGTTCAAAGCATCGAACAGACATATTAAGCCATAATGAGTTTTTAAACCAAATTCATATTAATAAAACTCAGACAACCATTAATCAATTAAATAAGATATTTAATCTCCAATAAAACATCATTGACATACTGGTTCAAAACCGACCCCTATAGTTTCATATTTTTCAATCCCAGATGCATAATACGGATCACGGAAATATAATTATAAAAAGAGAATCTAATGAAGACAATCATTTCCAAAAGCACATCGTTTAAATTCAAATACCCAATGATAATTATTTCACTTACTTCTCAATTACTCAAATGATATGTTCTAAGATAATATTTAACATCATCAATTAGTAATTACATCGTATCTCAACAATTTTCCAATAACATAATATTCTATTTTGTTTTTAAAACAATACTACCTCAATTAGCCAACTTCCCTAATCAGCTAGAAGGTAAGATATAAATTTATTAGTCCAAGATCAATCAGAATATAATCGATAATATTCGATTGCGAAATTACAGTTGTAGAACTTAATTAGAAGGAGAGCATAAGTCATGAAATGAAATTGAATAATGATTAACCTATAAACTCCATTATAAACTTAATCAATATCAAATTAACATTTATCAAGATTAATGCCACCTTAATCATAATTAAGAACTAATTAAAACTTAACATTAAAATAATATTTAAAAATATTATATGCATTTTTTTTTTAATACTAAAAAAAATACATAAAAAAAAACATATTAAAAACTAAAAAGAAATTAAACATCTTAAGGAGGCGGCGAAGGCGGCCGTGCCGTAGCCGCAGGCGGGAATCCGCGCGGGCAGCGCCACGGTGGTGCCCGTAGGTCCCGCGGCGCCTTGCGGCCACCACCATGAGCTGCGGTCACTGGTGGACGGTGAGCATAGGTAAGGGGGACGAGCGGGGGAGGGGAGGAGGAGCGGGTGGAGCTCCGCTCCTCGCCCTCCAACCCCAAACCAACAATTTCGAAAACAAAACGCCCAGCTCGGTAAAAAAAATACGATTATAATTTTATTGAACACACAGTTCGAAATAAGCAAAAAAAAACGCCACACCCAATATGATTTTATAAATTTCGATTTACAGTATGGGCAGGTTCAAAAGAAATATGTTTGGATATTCACCTCTCCAGCACAAATGGGTTTCAACACCCAAATAGATTGAGGAATAACAAGACTCCAATTAAATTTATTTTTATTAAACAAAGAGAAAACCAGACATGGCAAGATAATCCATTTTAACACAATGATACAACCATGAATTTTCTTGAAGAACACAAGCTAAAAGCATAGATCTAAACCCACAATCCAAATTTAAATCTGATAACAATATTTAAAAAGATTGGATTTTGACAACAATCAATTTCATTCACCCAACAGACCATTTCCATAACAACAAGGAAGAACAGTTAAGGTAAATCCTACCTTCATACACATTCCTGGAATAGCTGAAGGAGAGCCCAATCCTGCCAGATCCAGAAACCCTTCCTTCCTCCCAAAACCTCCAATTTCATCCCAAAATTTCTTTCCAACCAAAAATTCTCCAAAAATGTCCATCCCCCAAAATTTCCCCAAATTTAGGTTATATGGAAGAGTTGACCAAAAATTCTATTTTTGGAATTAAAAATTTTTATTTAAAAATAATTCTCAAAATTAATTCCTTTCTAACTATAACAACAAATTGACTTGCCTTTCAATTCAAAATTGATTTTCCCACTCAACTGAAATTTAACCTTTCTATTTCAATTAAAATTAAATCTTACTTTTTCAACAGCATATACAAAATGCATTTAATATTCAAATTCAACCATTTAATTGAACCTACTCCCAATTTAAAACGAGCAATCCAATATCAACGAAAATCGCATAACGAAATCCCGATTAATTTAGTCCATAAATCTCTAATGCACAAATACATATTTAATCAAAATAATTACTAAGGACTAATTAATCAATTTAACCATACACACCAAGCACGCAAATCGAGAAAGTCAACCAAACAGACGACTCGCAAACCCGAACAAAAAGGGATTACCGACGACGACTGACGATGCTCACTTGAGCACGACGAAGGTCAACTAGGGTCTTACGACCACCTAATCCAACTCTAAGGATTAAAGAGGTACACTCAAACCTGCAAATTCAGGTGAAGACGAACCTTGCACTCATGCGGCGTTGTACCTGAAATCTCCTACAACCAAGAGTCATACATGCATACATATATAAACTTAATGAAAGCGTTAGCTCGATATTAATACCACGAAATAGGTACACTAAACAACTTGCATACAACTAGTGTGAAAACCACATCAATAGCTATGCATTAATTCAAACATCTGACTATAATCATAATATTAAGATAAACTGAACAAGATTAAACTGAGATTAGAGATTGATTAGGGCAGGGGTATTACACCCATGATTTTGGTAATATTGATATATATTGATGCTTCATTTCTATGCCTTGTGGTTATAGAATATTATATGATTCTAGATTAGGGTAACATTGTGATGATGTATGTTATTATCTAAATTTCAGGATTTGTTATAATGCTAGAAATATGTTTGCATATCTTGTAGATGGATCAAATTTTGAGGATTATGATGAATTGCTTTGATTTGTGACAAATCGTATTTTATAATGACAAGTCTTTGCAGAATGAATGTAATGTATTCTAATTATGTGTTTTATATTATATGAGGCTATTGGGAAGTACTAATGTTTAAATTGAGATGTGTAGGAAATTATCCATGTGACCATGGAAATATTATGGAGAATCAAGCCTAGGCCTATATGCGTTCGTAAAACCAGGGGTTGTCTATTTGGAGAGGCAACACCCTGTATGTATTGTATTTTATTCGTAAATGTAAAATGTTGCATGAGTGTAAATTGTATTTATTGAATTGTTTAAATCGTTTAAGGGACAATTGCCACGTGTGTATTATGATGTGGAATTATTTTGTAGTGTCACTTGACACCTATGTAGTATGTTGTGTTGGCAATTTGTCATGTCACCTTTTTGGAGAGTTTTATTTTTGTTAATTGTTATATCTTCTAATTATCCTTGAAGGAACCAAGAAATCTAGGTTAGTGAGCCACAAGGAGGGTCAACTCAGAGTTGACCCGTAGGTTAACTTTAGGTGGACTTTCTGAGGGTCAAATCAACTCCTAGAGTCAATTTTAGAGCATTTCTATTAGGCCTCATGGGGTACCTATGGGTGAAGGCCAAAATTGGCCATGTGTCTTTCCCTTAGGACTTGTTTAACCACCCAAAAAAGTGGTTTTCCCAAGATGGACGAATTCCATCTATAGGAGTGCCATCCTTGGTAGGATAACCTTCTTGAAAGGAGTAATCCCTCTTCCCCATTCCATTTCCCTTCTCTAGGTACCTAGGTTAGGGAGTGTGTAAGACCTAGGGAAGACCAATCCAATGGGGGATCCCTCACTCTATCCAAGAGGTTGGAAGGAGTGAGAGAGGCCTTCTTAGGCTAGGAATGGAAGATTAGTGAGCTAATCTCCCACTCTCCATCCTTGGAGATTTTCTGGAAAAAATTTGGAGGAAAACCAGTTTTAGGGATAGTAAATTGGGGCTAAGGAATTGCAGAAAAAGATTGAGGATTGGGCAGCTCTTCATCGAGCTTTCCACTAGATTTTCCTTGGCAGGTCAAGGTTGGTGTTACTTTTCCCTCTTATGTAAATGTAAAAATGTTCTAGAATTCTTGAATGGAAATTGTTGTATTTCTTTATTTGTGTTGTACTTGTAAAATCTATGTGACTTCTTGCTTATTTCTGTTTTATGTATTGTTGTGTTTGGGGAATGTTCAAGACCATCCTTTCCTTGGGAGGATAGATTGGTCTTGGGGGTGGAAGGAGCTTGACAGCCCTTAGGGTGAGAGGCTCTCATTATGAGAGTGATCTCAAGGGCTGTCCACGAGACCCTTGCTACTTTCTTTTGTGTTATTTCACTTGGGGGTCATAAGGGGGAGCAAATATGGCATGCTTGCCTTTTTGGGGGTCATAAGGGTGTAGGGATTAAGGATGATATTTGGTTATGCTTTCATGGATGCCATGAGTTGGCTGTAGGTTCTATCTAGCAGATTTCTCCCCTAGGGTACTTGGTCCACTTCCACCCTAGTAAGACATCACATTTTGTGATGGAGTTTCAGCTTGGGAAGGGATGTATCTATTGTGTTAATTTTTCTCCTTTGCTTGTTGTGTTGCTTGGTTGTAACCCCGTCTAAGTCTTGATTCTCCAAGCTCGGGGGTGGCTTCTAGTAAGCCTAGGCTGGGAGGTGAGCACCCCATGGTCACAACCCTAAAATTTTGTATGCAGGTTGCTGGGAAAAGAATCTAAAAGTTGCAGATTTTTATTCAGATTCAGAAAAGCCAAAAAAGGATATAATACCATGTTTTGTTGCAGAAAAATTTTATAAGGAGCCCGGTGTTGTTTTCTTTCATTTTCTGTATAAAGAAATGTACTATTGTACTTGAGTCCTCATTATTGGAATGAAGGAATCAGTTGGGTTATCCCCTCCCATTGTAATAGATGATTTGTATTTGAAATTACTATGAGAAGAGTGCATTTTATTAACTTCTGAAATCTACAATGCTATTGTAAATAAATTTAATTCTGTTTCATAATGAGTTCTGTATTTTGTTTATTTCTGTAGTATTTGAATACTCTTATTTTGTTACTTTTATCTCTGTTTAGGCATAGCTGAAAACTAGTATTTAAGCATTGCTGTAGAAAACATGTTGCATATATATATATATATATATATATATATATATATATATATATATATATATATATATATATATATATATATATATATATATATTAATAACTTCTGAATGTTGTATACTAAGATAAATCACACCTAGGAAATGAGATCTAAAATCAGTGAATGTGCTAGTATTTAACCCACTACTGCAAGTTGTAAAACAAAAAAATATATATATCATGGACCTGTGTATTGCTGTTAAAAAAATTAATATATAGGGTTGCATGCTTATGTGTTAAAATTATTTGAAATAAGCTTCCTAATCCTAACTCAATGGATACCTTTAAAAAAAAGAGATATATGTATATATTCTGGTCATATATAAATATATACATATAAATATATATATTTATATATATATATATAAATATATACATATAAATATATATTTATATATATATATAAATATATATTTATATATATATATAAATATAAATATATATATATATAAATATATATATACATATACATATAAATATATATATATATATATACTTTTATATTTAAAAAAAGAAATATCATATAAAAAAAAAAACTAAGAAAAAAAAAGAGGAAATCGGGGGTACCGGCCGAGCCACTGTGTGTTAACACAGTGGACAGCTCACGGCCGAGCCACTGTGTTTACACACAGTGGGCGGCGCAGGAGGCACCGCACTGTGTGTAGACATAGTGGAATGGCCGCGGCCACCACTGTGCTACACACAGTGAGCGGCGCCCTGCCACTGTGTGTATGCACAGTGGGCGGTGGTAATACCATCCGCCACTATGTGTGCACACAGTGGGCATCGCTGCCCGCCACTGTGTGTACGCACAGCGGTGTCCGGGGGAGCCCGCGCCACTACCACCGCTCCTTCCCTCTTCGAAACCCTCCGCCATCCATGGCCGCCGTGCCCTAATCCGTCCCTGTACCTGCAACCACACACACACATACACACTCTAAACAAAAAAAAAATGGTATAATAAACCCTAACCCATTTCGGGTTAGGGTATAGATTATTAAGAAATAAAACAAAAGTGGGTAATAAATAGAAATGCAACCCTAACCCAATTTCGGGTTAGGGTTAGCATTTTATGAATAAGGGGTTTCTTTATTTAAAAGAAATTTGAATTAGATATGGGAAATTTGAAATTGAGTTTTAATATTTTAATTAATAATTAGGGTTATTTAAATAATTGAATTATTTTATGCTTATAATCCTTAGAAATTAAAATTTTAATATAGTTATTTCAAAGGGGTTTAAAAATGAAGAGTTAATATAGTTGGATACACTATACACTAAATCAAATTAATTTATTTAATTGGTCAATAGATTACCCTCAATTTAATTGTGGACGTTAGGTTATATTGTAAATGGGGAAAATTTAAAAGGGGAAATTGTAAATTAATTTTTTGAACCATAAGTCTTTGAGACCGGTTTTGGCCGGATTAATTAAATCGTCAAAATTAAGGGTTTAGGGAAATTAGACCTAGCTTTAGCTTAATATCGGTTTTAATGGGCAAATGGCATTATAGGAATTTGAACCCTTATCGGTTGGATTTAAATAATAAATTTGTGTGTGCATCAATTAATTTATAATATTATCATTTTATGGTCGGGAATGATTTAATACATTTAGATAACCAATTAACCCTCATTTTTAATTAGCGACAACCTAATTAAGGTAATTGAGCTAGCTAACTAATCCGTGACACTAATTAATCTCCACCAAATAGAGTCGCTCGTTCGAGTTGGTTAATTAACCCAACCTTAGTAAACAATTTTATTTACATCCTAGATAAGACAAAACTCTAATGAAGTTGTTTTAATGTAGACTATGTTATGAGTTACGTTGTAAAAAAATAAAAATTGTTGTTCCATTTTTTGCCCAAAAAAAAGTTGGGCATTACAGGATCATACAGTAGCGCATAGGTAAAACTTGGAAAAACATAGAGTAAACTGAGAAGTTTTGAAAAAATTTATCATCAGTCTTGAATACCCTTTTGGATCCTTAATCAAACTCACCAATCAAAATTTGAACCATAACATCAGAGAAAATATTCCAACAATCTAGCAAGCATCCTTAGAATAAAATTGTCGAATTCAAAACTAGCTAGAGATAAAACTTTCTCCAATCAAAATCAGGTAACACCATCACATTGATCAAAAGGTCTGCCATCTAAATTCCATCAACCAAACATACCTAGTTTAAACTTAAGTCATCAAATCGAGTCTCCATATCGGGAAACTCTTATCCATATCATTTGACGTGCTTTATCGTGGAGGCAAATCTAAACCTCTACTCGATAAAAGTAGGTTTAAGTTTTCAAACAAAGTACCCTAATCCAAAAAAATTGAAGGAAACCATTGATCACTCATGTATGACCACTCCTCATATTTTGAGAAGAAAAAGTCTTAATCACAACACTAAGTTGAAGAAATGACAACCTAGTTCCAAAGTGCTTGCCAAATGAAACAAATTTCTCTACATAAATCATTAACTCTTCAAATCAAATCACACCTTTCTCCATCATATGCGGTTGTATCTTCAAGACAAGTCAAATGAATTTGACGAAGAACCATTGAAAAGTAGAGCCTTTTGCCAAAAATTAGCATTCAGTCAATGTTTGAATTGTGGAGGAAAGATCAACCCTACTTTCTTCCCAAAAGTTTGCATCACTTATAACATAGCTCAATTTGAACCACCAACCCTCGAACAAGAAGAAGAAGAGGAGTTTGTCTCCTTTGTCACAAAAATTTTCTACTAGATGCTTGCTTTCACTCGCTCTCAATGAAACAAGAAAAGCGAACCACAACCAGAGTCCAGTATGGGTCAAAGATTATCAAACCCATTCGATTATACTGATCTAGGGGAAACAGAAATCACTGAGGAGCTCCTTCAAGAATGTTGAGAAAACTCCTCATTCCAAAAACATGGAAAGACTCATAGAAGCTGACAAAGAAAAATACATGCTCATGCTAACAAGCAAAGGAGTTAGACTTCTTGAAGACTTCAACACTGAAATATTTTGGACAAGGTCTCAAAATTATGCTTATCAAGAACAACAGAGAGAAGAGGAAACACGAGACCCTGAAAACATACCTGAACAACATAACATACCAGAACACACCCATGCCCAAACTAGGGATAATGAAAGAGAAGAGCCCTTCCCTCGGCAAACAAATGCACCCTTGGTTTCTCTTACACAACAAATGCAAATGCTACAAAGGTAAATGTAGGACATGAAATAGGGGACCACAGTACGATATTCCTTAAATGAAAATTTTCCTTACCCCTTTGAAAGGAGATTAAACATGATACCTTTTCCCCTGAATTTAGATATACCCAAATATGATAGGTATGATGGTAAGAGTGATCCCCGCAATCATGTTCGGGAGTTTTGTACCATGAGCCTTGAATTTTCTCATGATGATACTTATTTGATGAGGCTATTCCCAAGAAGTTTGGGAGGGAAAACAATGGAGTGGCTTTCTAAACTTACACCTCCCATCAGATCCTTTGATGAGTTGGTCAATAAATTTATCACACAATACTCCTACAATATTCAACATGCAATCACCATGCTGGATGTATGTAATACCAAACAGAAAAACAATGAAACATTCATGGTGTTTCTTCAATGTTGGAGATGTATGGTTTTGAGATATCCTCGAGATGAGCCTGAAAAGGAAAAGATGGAAATTTTCATCAACAATATAAATAGTGAGATGAGTTATATACTCAAGCTCCAGTGCATACCATCTTTTGCCAAGTTAATCGAAAATGGAATCCAAGTAGAGGAAACATGCATCAAGAAAGGGACATTAAAGTTCTTCAAAGAAGGAACTAATTCATCCAACTCTCACTTCAACAACTAGAACAAAAACAACACTTTAGACAAATCCAGATTCTAGACCAGAAACAAAAATGCTATTAATGAGGGAGGAATTGATTCTAATGATATGAAGTCCAAATAACCAGTATTGGCTTTATCAGGTAATCCTCAAGCTACCAAGAATCAAAAGGGTGTTAACCAAGGCACTAACACTTATCCTCCAAATACCAATCATGGACCTTCAAATGCAAACACCAACAACAATACCCAAGGCAACAACACAAATCGAGGAATCCAAATCCCAGGGATAACACCAACAATTTCCCAAATAGATGCATCTACACACCATTATGGAAATTATTAGAATCAACATTCCGCAAACTCCTGGCAAACAAGATTATCACATTGCCCGCTATAAACAATTTTGAACCCCAGATCAAACCACCTTGGTGGAATGACTCACATTTCTATGATTTTCATCGAAACAAAGGACATCACACAAATGATTGCATGAGGCTTAAAAAAATTGTTCAAGATATGATTGATAGAGGCGTTTTAACAGTTGATGGTCTCAAAATGAATGGTGATCATGACGCCTTTAAAAATCCTCTTCCAAATTACAACAAGGAAGGAGCTTCATCATCAAATGATACACGGGGAGCTCGAATAAATCATCTGTACAACAACACTATCAATCACATATAAACAAAAGATAATCAGATAAACATCATAAGGATCAAAGACAAAAAAGACCATACATCAATCAATGTGACAACTCGAGCTCAAAAATATTTCTTGAAAGGGCATACATCAACATCAACCACTATCCCCAAGACTCAATATGATTTGGTAAGTCAACTGCGGAGAACTCCTTCTCAGATATCCACACTCAAATTGCTCAAACTCTCTCCAAAACATAAGGACATATTGGAACAAGCACTAGTTGAAAGAAATGTACCTCAAGATCTGGATATTGACAAATTTCAAGCCATGGTGGCTCACATGACAAGGCCTCATAATCTCACCTTTTCCGAACATGATAATATCTCTTTGAGTCATCCACATAATACTCCCCTTCATATTGAAGTCTTAGTCTACCAACATTGAGTTAAAAAAGTATTAATAGATGGAGGAGTTGGTCTCAATATCTGTACCTTAAAACTTATCCATGCATTAGGCTTTTCTGAGCAGTCTATTCATCCACACAAAAAGATCACCATCAAGGAATATGATGATGAAGAGAGATCATCCAAGGGAACAGTGATACTACCTATTCAGGTCGGACCGATACAAAGAGACACTATGTGCCAAGTCTTAGACATAGACCTAACATACAATATTTTATTGGGTCGTCCTTGGATACATGAAATGCAAGCAGTGCTATCAACTTACCATCAGTGTGTCACATTCCCATATAATGGATAGGAGATTTCCATCTCTGTTGATAATAACCCCTTCCAACATTACAATGCTATGGGGCAGCCCAAGATAGCTTGGTTCCACATAACATGGAAGCTCAAACTTCCTCAGCATTAGAGCATCATCAAGCAAAGCTCAAATCCTTATCTATGGATTTCAAACAAAATATTAAAATCAAAGAGCAAGGCATGGGAGAATACTCTTTCAAACCCATGTGTCTAACCAAATTACCAGCATCACCAAAATCTCATGGACAACCTTCTGCATCGACACATCAAGCAACACAGCCCATCACCAAATTTGATGGCAAGTTCATTCAATTGGGTACACTAGCACATGAATCAGAAGAAAGAGACATCCTTAGCTAGCTATACAAGGATGAGGGAGAAGACAAAGCTTCTAGTATGGAGGTAGACATACCAACACAACAGTGTGGAAAAGGATTCTTGATCATGCAATGGATGGGATACAATGGCAAAGGACCTATAGGCAAGCGTCAAGAAGGCATTACAAAACCATTGGGCACTCCTTCATAGTTTTCTCGAGATAAAAAAAGACTGGGATATGGACACAACATACCCCCAAGGCAAAAATAAAATAAATATCAAAAACCTCAGTGGAAAGCAAAGAAGAAATGCAACGAGGACTCATGGAAAGAGGCACTACATCAAGTAGAAGAAACAATAAGGAAAGGACGAGAACACCAAGAAAAAGAGAAACAACAAGAGGAGTTGGCCATTCAAAGAGAAGAAGCATCTTATGAGGAAGTACACCACGTTTAGGAACCTATTCAAAACAAGGCAGAATCACCTCCTCAAGAAATCACTCCTCCCCAAGGAGAAATAGTATATGAACAGATGCAACGAGTACAAGCAGGTTCTGATATAGAATCAGAGAAAACTACCAGACTGGTATCAATTATCAAGGATCTCTTTTCACCTTACAACATACCTATCAGCAACACTGAAAGACACTGGGATAGTACTTCTGAAACTCATTCTAATGACTTTGAATGGGGCAGCTGTTCATATATTATTGAAGATGTCCCTGAGGGTGCTATTCATACACCCCTTTCTCGGGAAGGACAAGGCACAGAGTCTAAATTACTTGAATTTGGTCCAAAACATATCTATGAAGCTAAGGAAAACGAGCAGCAGCACTATGAGCAAGTCTACATGGAAGATGATACCATCAAAGACCTTGACAATATCATTAACTTACCTAATATCCTATACAACCTTAACGATACCTCTATCATGACACTTACCGCAGCCGACCTCGACCACCAAATGACTCTTTACCATTCATATTTCCTGATCTCATAGACTAGGATGAACCTGAACACCATGACATACCTATTTTCCTAGATGATGAATCCATTGTCCATTACCTATGTACTGTCAACCTAGAAATAGACTACCGGTAAACAAAATAATGATATCTGCAATCAGGAGGGTGCCAAGTCTCTTAGTCGCAAAAATGAAAGAAATAAAGGATTTAATGCTGAAAACTAGTCAATGAAAGCACTAGATCACAAAAAAGTAAAAATAAAGGATGCGTCTGAGGGTGAAAACCTTTTTAAGGCACCTAAGGATGGGAGACTTGACACTCTTCCTTAACACTATCAGGAGAGATCACCCATATTGATTGAGCCCACTCAATCAATCAACATTGGTACAGAAGAAGCAGCTAAAAACATACACCTAGCAGAATCTCTGACAAAAGAAGAAAAACCAAAGTTTATCAGATTCTTCAAAGAAAAGAAAATCAATTTTGGTTGGTCCTATGCAGATATGCCTGGAATAGATCCAAACTTAATTATGCATCATTTATCTATTGCTCCAGGAGCTAACCCAATCCAGAAAAAGTTAAGAAAGATGAATCCGCATGTGGCATTAATGGTCAAAGCTGAACTAAAGAAGTTATTAGACATCGGATTTATTTGACCTATAGACTATGTTGAATGGATTTCAAACTTTGTGCCAGTTTCAAAACTAGATGGAAGCATCAGAATATGCATAGATTTTAGAGATGTTAACAAATCTTGTCCAAAGGATGACTTTCCTTTGCCCAGCATAGACATAATTATAAACCTCACAACAGGCCATGCAATGCTATCATTAATGGATAGTTTTTCTAGTTATAATCAAATCAAGATAGCTCCAAAGGATCAAGATAAAACATCGTTCACCTATCCTTGGGGAACGTATTGTTGGAATGTCATGCCTTTTAGCATGAAGAATGCTGGGGCAACTTATCAAAGAGAAATGACGACAATATTTCATGATATGATGCATACCTTCATGGAGGACTATGTGGATGATTTACTGGCTATGTCATTTACATGGGCAGAATATTTGGGCATATTAGATAAAATCTTTCAAAGATTGGAGACATTCCAAGTCAGGCTAAAGCCTAAGAAGTGTGTCTTTGGGGTGACATCAGGAAAATTATTAGGCTACATTGTGTCAACAAAGGGCATTGAAGTAGATCCAGTGAAGGTACAAGCTATCATGGAGATGCCACCTCCTAAGAACATTAGCCAACTCAGATCTCTACGAGGATAGGTACAGTCTATCAGGTGATTCATAGCCCAATTACTAGATAAAAGTTTACCATTCAATCATTTGCTACATAAAAACATACCATTCAAATGGGAAGCCAAGTGTGCAAAATCATTTTATCAAATCAAGCAATATCTAATGAACCCACCAGTTCTGGTACCACCAATAGCAGGGAAGCCACTTATTCTCTACATATCAACAATGGACATATAATTGGGGGCATTGTTAGCACAAGAAGATCAAGAAAGAAAGGAATGAGCTATCTAATACATCAATAGAAAATTAAATGGATATGAGCTGAATTACACATTCATTGAGAAGGCTTGTCTAGCTATGGTGTTCACCTCTCAAAAGTTCTGACATTACATGCTAGCTCACACAATCAAGCTAGTAGCAAAAATTGATCCTCTCAAGTATTTACTCAGCAAAGCAACTCTTACAGGCCGACTGGCTAAATGGGTCATGATTCTCAGTGAGTTTGATATCCAATACACAGAGAGTCAGGATATCAAGGGACAAGTAATTGTAGATCAATTAAATGAAGTACCACTACCAGATAAGCAACCAATGAAGGTCAAATTTCTAGATAGGGATGTCCTTACTGTTACACCCAAGCAATGGACCCTGCACTTTGATGGTTCCTACACTCAACATGGCTGAGGTGTTGACATCTTGTTCATCACTCCTGAAGGGCACACCATTCCAAGATCATATAGACTCATGTTTCCATGCACAAATACCATTGCTGAGTATGAAGCACTAGTCACAGGAATCAAAGTGGTCATAGAATGGAGAATCATAGAAGTGAAGGTCTATGGAGATTACCAATTGGTTATAAATCAAATCAACAATGAATATTAGACAAAGGATGACAAACTACTGCCATACAAAAGAATGGTGGATGACTTCAAATAGTATTTTATACACATCACCTTCAAGCAAATACCAAGGTTGGACAATGGAGTGGCCAATGCAATGGCTACTATCGCTTCACTACTACAATTCCAGAGCAATGGAGTTGTTATGAGTTTCTGGTAGAGCAACTATTTTCCCCAGCCTATGAAAATTCGACATCCCATGTTATCTATGCCTTAACCGGTTTAGACTCTCCTTTATATAGGACAATCTATGAGTATCTTAAAACCAATACCCTACCCATTGACCTATCTCGAAATAAAAAATGCAACTTTATCTGGCAAGCCGCCCGTTATACCTTAACTACTGATACACTTTACCGTCGAGGTCTAGATGGTACTCTTCTTCGTTGCCTTGATCATAATGAATCTGACTCTTCTTTACATGAGCTTCATGAGGGTATCTATGGCACACATTGAAGTGGTCCTACTCTCGCTAAAAAACTTCTGAGAATGGGATATTACTAGCTGACAATGGAGAAATACTCTTATCAATTTGCAAAGAAATGTCCTAAATGCCAAATCCATGGCAATCTTATCCATGCACCAGCACAGGAATTGCAACCATTTATAGCATCTTGGCCTTTCTGTCAGTGGAGACTTGATTTAGTAGGGAAAATACATCCTTCCTCTTCAAATGGACACAAGTTCATTATCACTGCAATAGAGTATTTCACAAAATGGATTGAAGCAGTCCCAATGACCACAGTAACTGGAAAGCAAATTGCCTCTTTTATT
This sequence comes from Cryptomeria japonica, assembly GCF_030272615.1. Classification (NCBI taxonomy): domain Eukaryota; kingdom Viridiplantae; phylum Streptophyta; class Pinopsida; order Cupressales; family Cupressaceae; genus Cryptomeria; species Cryptomeria japonica. The sequence goes on along the minus strand of NC_081409.1, from coordinate 413,654,236 downwards.
CTCAATTATCTAATTTGCAGATATGGCATCCCCAGTTCTATTATCATAGACAACGGGCATCCCTTCAAAAATTAGGATGTACGAGAATTATGTGAACGATTCAAAATCCAACATCATTTTTCTACACCTTACTACCCACAGGGGAATGGTCAAGCAGAGGCATCAAATAAAACAATATTGAAAATCTTGAAGAAGACAGTAAATGATGCAGAAAAGGATTGTCATTTGCAACTCAATCCGGCACTCTAGGCATATAGGACTAGCATCCAGACACCTACAGGAGCTACACCATATTCATTGGTGTATGGATCAGAAGCAATTTCACCTCTTGAGATAGAAATTCCATCACTCAGAGTATCTTTAAAGGGCTTCATTCTAGATGAGGAGTATCGGGTCAACAGATTGCAAGAACTGGAGCTTCTGGATGAAAAATGACAATATGCCTATAATCACTTCAAAGAATACCAATATCACATGTGAAGAAGCTACAACCACAAAGTTATCACTAGGATTTTCAAAGTCAGTGATCTCGTACTCAAAGAAAATCCCATAAATCAACAGGATCGTGAAAAGAAGGAGAAGTTTGAACCTAACTGGTTGGGTCCCTATGTCATTATATCATCCTATGGATCAAGTGCCTATCAGCTTACAACTTCAGAAGGTGATGTGCTCGAAAAACCAACCAACAACATCCATCTAAATAAATTCTATACTTGAGTGGTTTAATGCACAGAAAAAGTGAAAAATACAAAAAAATTTAAAAATTTAAAAATCAGAAAAGTGCAAAAAAAATCATAAAAACAAAAAGGTGCAATAAAAACAAGTGGTGAAAACCTAGCAACAGGTGCTATTTGTGAGGTAACAACTCCTCTAGAAATCATTACTCATATCTTTTGCATCCAAAGTCACAGCTAATGGCCATCACCCAACACCTTTATACTTAGCATTATCCCAGACATACTTAGCATAGTCACCATCCTTGCTTATTTCAAGATCAGTTCATTATACCCCACCATGGCTTGGTAATCACTGTAAATATCCACATCGATAGGTATCTATATCTAGGGGCAATATTCCTTTGACTTCAAGCATTCCAACAAGAAGCAAACAAGAATTGCAGCACGCCAAGAAAATCCTGTCAACAACAGTTCATCAGCCGAGAAAACAAAACATTGATCCAATTAACAACTTCAACACACATGATGGATGATTTTCTATAATATAATTTGTTTACATCTTGCATGAAGTTTTGAATATTTTGCACTTGAACTTTTTGAATCATTGAATCTCCTAAATTTTCTCAATGATGCATCGAGCTAGAGGAAGTAGTTGGAGAGTCTGATATTTTTTTAGTTTTCTGTCTGTGAGGCGATCACTTGTACTATGCAAATTTTGTCTCGAGACATGATTCGAAACATATCACTGAAGACATTGTTCCACTTTGCACATACAAATGGTTCAATCTTGTCCGTGTATACACAAGCAACACTCAGGTTGTCTTGGTTCAAATATACCTCGATGCTTATGCCATCTTGCAATATCAAAATCCATGTATTTTTTTCTCAGGTCATTATGGTTCAATTATACCATTATGCTTGTATAAAATTTCAACATATCAAAAGCTCACTGATGATAAACAAAAACAAAGCAAAAACATGTGACATACAGGAATGAAAATGAGAAAAGAGGGTGATCAATTAGTTGCATATCATTAAATCTTGCATTAGTTGCATTATCATACATCTCATTTTCAAGATACATCTTACATAATTATCATTATCATACATCTCATTTTCAAGATACATCTCACATCATTGCATTATCATACATCTCATTTTCAAGATACATCTCACATCATTGCATTGTAATACATCTCATTTTCAAGATACATCTCACATCATTATCATTATCATACATCTCATTTTCAAGATACATCTCACATATATATCATTATCATATATATCATTTTCAAGATACATCTCACATCTATATCATTATCATGCATCTCATTTTCAAGATACATCTCACATCATTGCATTATCATACATCTCATTTTCAAGATACATCTCACATCATTATCATTATCATGCATCTCATTTTCAAGATACATCTCACTTCATTGCATTATCATACATCTCATTTTCAAGATACATCTCACATCATATCATTATCATACATCTCATTTTCAAAATACATCTCACAAATCAAATTCATCACAACCACCTATCATTATATCATTGCATCTTCATCATCAATCATATCAATCAATATCAAATCAAAAGCATTTAACTAAGCATCACATAATCATCATAGAAACATCATATAAATGCATAAATCATCATCCATAAATACATCACATGTGGATCGTAAAATTGGTGTCATATATATATCTCAAAAATGATCAGAATATACAAGGGATGTAACGTCTGTCAAAATACAACACAATGATCAAAATACAACAAAGACAAGTCTCTCAGGTATGACTATCTCCTGAGGCTGATGGTCTTGCAGCAGATGTCCTAGCTCCTGGATCTCCAGATGGATCACATCGAGAAGGCCTTGTAAACACCTCTGCTCTATGTCCCCGACTGACTCCGAGCTGATCGACTAGTAGTAAAACTAGGAGCCCTCTGCTCTCTAGGGACTAGATCCTCATATAGCTGCCGGTAGTACTCAACCGCCATGGTCATGTACCATATCTCCCTCAGTTTTTGTCTCATAGGGGCACTAGGTGTCGCTTTCTATAGTCTCTCTGCAAGCTCCTCTGCTTGACCTAGGTACTCTATCGCCGTATCTCGCTCTGTGGTAATCTGCGTAATCTGACGTTGCTGAGCTAGCACCTATGCCTACAACTCCTGCACTGTAACATGCAGCGCTTGAATATGCAAATCTTGTCAATGCGATGATACCTTAATCTAAACTGGTACTTGGGTGGTAACAGTACCTATCCCTGTCCTAGGCCCCGGTATAGGTAACACATTTGATCTCCTCTGCTGGGTCAACCACCTAAACTCCTCTAAGCCACCCACAACTACTAGGACCTCACCTACTCTACCAACCCTGCCAGCTCCAAGAACCAAACCTCCCCTACCTCCATCACCACCCGATCGTCTAACTAATCCAATCCTCCCTCCCTCTCCTCCATCTCCCCTCTCATCTCCCCCTCTATCTCCTCTCCTCCTTCCATCTCCTTTCCTCCCTCTATCCCCTCCTCCAATCCTCCCTCTATCTCCTCCATCCCCTCCTCTATTTCCCCATCTCCCTCTACCACCTCCCCTCCCATCTCTCCCATCATCTCCTCCATCATCCCCATATCCCTCCTCCATCTCCTTTCCCTCCTCTCTTTGTCTCACTAACCTCTTTGGTTGCTCATCCTCATCATCATCAAAGGCAGGAAGCATCTCTGTCGGATCTGATATTCATGCCATGACATGTGCCTCGAAGAATGATGCAAACTCCTTTGTCATCCCAGCATCAACCACTCCAAACCCGTAATCCCATATCTATCCAGCCAAATTCATATACTCCTCCATAGCCACTGCACTATCAATAGTCAGACCCCACTCTGGCACATCTTGTCTCCAATGAGCATATATGCATGCTCCCTGTGGTATACCCTATTTTCAACCATACTGTCATTGAACATGGCTATGCAAGAACCTCTCAATGATAAAAGGTGTCCGCCCAATCAGGTATCTTGACATATAAACGTAGGGCATCTCTAGCCCAGCTTCAGCCCATATCTCGCAGTCCATATACGATCTCCAGATAACTGTATCGATATCATCCAACACCCTCCTCCAATGCTCTAGCTTTCCCAACTTATGCTGGACAACTATACCTATATACCCATATGCATAGGCTCGACCAATCGGCCTATGCCTATCTGCAAGTGGCCTCGCTGCAGGAATGTGCTCCCAAGCCCCCACTTGTAATAATGTGACCCCGGCTGATAAACTCATGTATCCTAGATACACTACCTAATGCATCTCCCTGTATAGGTGTGCTAACATACAAGATCCCCAAGCAAACCTGCACCCCTGTGTAACCATGTCCTCCAACACCAATCCCCAACCCACTGCCAGTCCCTTCGACCTACAATTGGGACATAAGAATCCACCTATGAAACCTACCAGTATAGAGGGTAGTGGAGCATAATCAAAATCTATAAACTCCTGCCAAGGGATCTCATATCCACAAATCTGATCATCATGGAATATCCGGCGAAGAGCCTCTGTCCCATCCTCCTCTGTCTACTCATATGACAATAATGCCCTAATCATTGGAATCCACATAATCCGATAACAATCCTCTGGATTGACTGTTATCTCACCAGTAGCCAAATGAAAGGTGTTTGTGTCACTATGCCACCTCTCTGCCAAAGCTATCAGCAAACCCCGGTTAATTATATACCGAGGCATGTCCAACAAAGAGGATAAACCACACCTCTCAATAACATCTCTATCCGCCTGTTTCAAACATGGAATCAAGGACCATGGTCTTAGAAATCGCTCTCGTGACTGGAGTACGCCAAGTTGTGCCTGCAAAACAACAAATGTCCAACATCAGTTCCCATATCTATCTGACATATCCAATCACAAAATCAACTTGAAACAACGAATCATTAAATCAAGTTCCATATCAAAATCAATCAAGTTCCATATTGAAATCAATCAAAATTCCATATCGAAGACCAAATCCCATATCGAAATCAATCAAAATCCCCTATTAAAATCAATGAAAATTCCATATCAAAATCAATCAAATCCCATATCGAAATCAATGAAAATTCCATATCGAGAAATCATATCAAAGCATCATATCGAGAAATCAAATTAAAAACCCATAACGCAAGCAACTCAAAAAAAAATCATATCAAGAACCGTATCAGAAATCAAGAATCGGAACTCATATGAGACATCAAATTCAATTTCAAGGCAAAAATCAAAGATCCATATCAAAAGAAAATCAAGATCCTCATTCAAACAATCAATCAACTTGACACTTCATAAACGAAAGTAATTCCAACAGACTCTCAAATCATCATACCAAGACTCGGACATAAAATTCAATTCCAAGACAAAAATTAAAGATCTATATTGAAAGAAAATCAGGATCCTCATAAAAACAAACACTCAATCTGGCAATCCATATCGAATGCAAATTTTAAAGTGGCAAAATCTGACATTAAGACAGTAGGGACAACCTTGAAACAACTCAGCAGACACTTATTCACCCCTAAACCATCTCCCTCATCTATTTTTCCCGCACAACGCAATCTTCCCAATCCTCTCTAGCTATTTTCCTGGTCATGCGCCAAAGTATACCTCCCACATGCTAAGTTGTCATCCATGCGCTAGCTAAAATCAGCGACGCGCTAAGACCTCTACCCTATGTGCTAAACTATTCTTATGTGCTACCCAAATCTTCCATCGCGCTAACCTAAGAACCCTATGCGCTACCCTATGCACTTCATGCGCCAACCTGTTAGCCCTATGCACTAGATCTCTCTATGTGCTACCCTAAACCTATGAAGTGCTACAAGATGACTCCTAGACACTACCCTAGCTAAACAACCCTATGCGCTAAATTTTGTATCGTATGCGTTAGGAAAGAAACCCTATGCACTAAACCGCAAAAATTGGAAGCAAAAAATTAAAAACGTGACTAAAATCGACAAAACAAAAAGCAAACAGGGCAAAATTAAGATGACTTACAGGTGGACCATACGTGACAGGCCTCCAGTATCGGTGAACGTGCTTGAAACGGTGAGAAGCATAGGGAATCGACATTTTTTCACTCTCCACATGTCACTCTCGTAAGAAGTCAAAAGGTGCAAATAATCCAAATGAAATCACTTTTTACCTTTTATAGGGTAAAATTCAACTTGGGTTAGTAGGTGGGGCATGTATTTTGCTCATTTTATCACTTTTAACCCTATTAAACCTCATTTTTTCAGGAGATGAATCAAACAAACTGCATTCAACACAGTCAAAATTTAAAAATGCAATCAATTCAAAAATGATTATTAAATCAACAAATTTTTCAAAATCCTTGATTCATCTCCCGAGGGGGCATCATCAATATCATTCATCAAATCTGGGCCACAACATCATCATATCGACATCTTGACACAAACATCGTATCTGACAAAATTTTCTTTGAATCAACATGTGCACACACGTCACTTAAAAGAGGGGCAAAATGTAGACGTATAAAAATGACCACTTTCTTAAGTGAATATTTAATATTCATTTTAATCTCATTCCTCTATTTAATTAAGTTTAATTTAATTAAATTATTCACATTCATCTATTTGATTAAATAAATTATTCAATTTATTTAATTAAGTTCACCTAAGCCTTTTCTACCCCTTTAATTAAATAGATCACTTTATTTAATTAATTCCCCTTTCTTCCCTTTTTTAATTAAATTTACATTTAATTAAATTGTTCATTGCAAACAAATTAATCTAATTTATTTATTTAAACCCCCCACTTGTATTTATGCAAGTTGCATCTATTCTAGTTGAAATAAAGTAATTTATTTTAATAAAAATTACCCTCCATCCACTTGAAAAATCCTACATCTCCCACTTGCCTCTCTAAACCCCCTTCTAGATTCTTCTAATCAATTCTAATTTAGCCTAACCCATCTCCTAAATATTGTCACATCCCTAAGAAAAGGGAAGTCACTTCTCAAACCTTCAAAGTCTTTGAAAACCAATAAAGGCTTTATGTCTTCAACAAGTTAACCTTGAAACTCTTCCAAACCATTAATGGTTAACTCAACCCACTTGCATGATTAGAGACTTTCTCTCTAACTCAACCCTCATCTAACCCAAGGGTCTCATCAAGCATTCATTGCTTTGACCATGGTTATTTCTTTAACCCTTGCACAAGAGTTTATCCTTTGGGTAAAAGCTTTATCCAATAGATAACCTTAATCTAACCTTAACCCTTACCCCCTAGGTAACCATGAGGTCTTCTCAAGCATTTAATGCTTCTTACATCTCCTCTCAAGGAATCTTATGCTGACAATTGTCACCATTTCATTGATGAGAATTGTGAACATGGATTGATAACTTTCAATCTTGGCCCTTGATAAGATTATCCAATCTTGACCATCCATTGCCCTATTTTTTCTATAAATAGAGCCCTCCTTCTCTCAAATTCATATCCCAGTCTTTAGTATCAAACTTATAGAAATTTTACTAAGCATCTAATCTAAATCATTTTATTCAAGCATTAAGCCTCTCTTTGATAGAAAAAATCCTTATAGCATCTTAAATAGGCATTTGCATCATCACATAATAATCGTGGTAGACTAGTATAGCATGCTACGATAGTCTTGTTACTAATCCTTTCATCTTATTATCATATCCATACTAGTTTAAATCATGTTAGACTTAATATCATGCATAACTAGGAATGCATCCATGCTAGATTGATCAATATCCCTCGTTTTCATGATTGTCATCCCTAAGTCACTTTGCTCAGTGATCTGAGAGAAAAGGCATTGGCTTGAGGGGTCTTGTGAGATAGAGAACAATGGAACATCCCTTGGGAAGTTGAGTTATTCAATATAACTCCATAACTTGCACCAAGAGTCCCATTCGTGTGTGGACTAGTTTGAAATCACATTTTTCGTTTCATCCCCCCACTTTTCCCACACACTTACAAATACACATAGTGACCAACTAGAAAAAAAGGAAGTAGTTGCAACCTTTCCACAATCATCATTTATTTATCTTAGTGGTGAAGAGGTACTCCACCCAGCACTGACACAACACAACAATAGATAATGTAGACCAAAAAATTGTAATGCTTAGATAGTCCCATGATAACCACCAAATCCTCAAATCAAAGATAAAATCTTGTCTAACCTATGAAGAATGTGATAAGGGAGAAAAGAGAATGAACCTCAAAACATCAAGCAAACTATCACTAACCCAATCAAATATATCACTATGAACCCCAATGCAAAAGTAATAACATCATCAAATATAAGCAATAAGAGGAAATGATCATATAAAATGAAAGTACAATAACATCAAATACAAAGACATAAATCAAATACTCCCTTCAAGATATCCATAGCTCCCAATTTTCCTTCTCAAAGATAGTAGTGTTGCCCTAAAAAATCTGCAAGCACAAAGATTAAGACAAAAGGAAAGCTCAAGTATGGTGGTCAACCCAAAATTGGAGGCAAAGATTCAAATATATAGGCTTGAAGTGAAATCGATCAATGGTTGAGTTTGAATTAAACATACAAGAGATTGAAAAAATCAAATTGCATAGGATAAATTTTGCCAAAGATAGGGAGAGAGTGGAGAACCTGGTAAAATGAATCAGAGGACAAATGGTGGTGGCTATCATAAATTGGAGAGAGTGGGAAGGGGAGTGGGAAAATAGGATTTTAAATAATAAAATTATTTAATTTCATAAGTAAGGAGTAACAATAAACATATATTTATCCTTTTACCAGACTAAGGAGTGAACGAATAAATGGATTTATTTATTCAACCATAGAGGAATAGTTAGTTAATTAAATAATAAAAAATATTTAATTATTAAAGGATTTTAAAAGAAAATAAAAAGAATAATTAATTAATTAAAAATAAATTAATTATGAGATAAATGATAATTAATTAAATAATATAAAATTACTTAATTAATAGGGAGAGGGGGGATGATTAGTAGGTTGATTAAATAATTAAAAATCATTTAATTATGGATGAAGATCGATGAAGGAATGGTAGTTTTTGGTGTCTACATTTTGCCCCTCTGAGGCGATGCAATTCTGAGCATTGTCTCAAAGAAGAGAAGAACAATGTGGAGGAATATGCCCTAGTGTGCCCCAAATAACCATGATATGGTGATCCCTCGAGAAATTGGATGACAAAATATTTAAATGTTAAAGGAAGCCAATTTATCGATAGGAAGATTAGGTGAAGAAATTAGGATGAAGCAAGAAGGACGAGTGAGCAAGGTTAGAAATGGGCAAGGCTAAGGATGAAGGGAAACTAAAGGAGCTCCACAAGCAAGAATTAGGGAAATAGGAGGGATTAAAAGGTAAGTTAGGGGGTCCAAAAAGGTCATGTTCACCTTTCACTTTTACATCTCCAAGGTAAACTAGTGGGTTTTGAGAGTGATGGTTGACATTCTTTTTGAAAATCATCAAGCCGAGTGAGTGTGAGCCCGACAAGTGAATTGTTTCAGCCTGAATTTGTATTTTCTAGCATTTTTTGTTAAGAACTTGCATGTATTTTCATGTTTTGGGGGTTTTTTGAGGGTCATGAACTAGTGTTTGGTGCATTTGAATGATTTTGGCACACATTTTCTTAAATTGTGCATATTTGATGAGTTTTGAGGCACATTTTCTAGTGGGTGGTGCCTTTGATGAGCTTGGGCGCATTTTCTAATGTATGTCCCCTTTGCAATAGTGAGGCACATATGATAGGGTGTTATTCCTTTGATATGTTGAGGCGCATGTGCTAAAGTATGACACCATTTCTAAAATGAGGCACAAAATTGATAGGTTTGAGTGCTTAGGTTAGGTTAACATGCATGCATTGATCTTGGAAGGTAACTTAGGTCATCGTAGAGTGAGTTAAGGTTTAAGCTAGGTAATTGACCAAGGGTTTATGTTGTAATTTAGGAGAACCTAGAGTGTTTGTGAACAAGGGAGAGGAGTCTCCTAACTAAGGAATTGATGCCACGATTGATACAAGATGACCATATGTGATTGGCTACAACTGGTTTTTGGCATGTTGCTCAGATTCCTGAAATCTGAGAAAATCATAATATGTTGATAGTGTATACACCTAAAAATGGTTTGAAGATAATTAATTAAATAAGCAATTATTTAATTAACCCCCCTTCCCAATTTAATTGAATTCATTAGCAATTTGATTAAATCCCTTTCATCTACTTATTAATAAATCTAAGTATTTATTTAATAGGTTCATCTCAATAGTTCCCTTTGATTAATTAATCCTCCCCCCATTTAATTCATTCCTTTTAATCCCCTAATTAATTAAAACAAATCAATTTATGAGTTGTTGAAAGTTAATTAGTCTTTTCCTATTATTTGAATTTTTAAATTCAAATTACCCACATGGCTCCTAACTTTTAACCACCTAACCTAACCATCCCCTAACCTAACCCATTCCACCTAACCTTGGGTTTGCCTAACCCTATCCTATCTTGCACATTCTAACCTCCTTATCCTAACCTCCTATGGTGTGGATGTTCTCCCCTTGAGACACATGGCACTTTTTCCACATGTCTCCTCCCTTGGACACTTGCCCTCTCATGAGCAAGGCTCCTTGACACTTGTCACCACAAAGATGACAAGTGTCCCTTCCTCCAACCTCTTCTCCAACTTCCTCAATCTTGGCCCTTGATATCTTCATATCAGATCTGGACCGTTGATTCCTGCCACCTCAGCTTTGGCCTTGGAATTCCTATAAATATCCCCCATTTTGGAGCAATAAGGATCCCTTGCATTCATATTTTTAGCATCATTACTATAGGCATTTTCACTTCAATTATCTAGTAATTAGCATTTTAGATTAATCATAGCATGTTAATCTAGTTTCTTAGATCATGCATTTCATATCATTTGCATAATCAATCATGATCAAGTACCTACTCAACTCTTGAGTCATTGCTCCGCTGAGAGCCAATCAATCCAACACCTTCAAGGTCCTCAAGAATAGAGGAAAATGGGACATTTCAACAAAGGCTTATGGTTTGCATCTTAAATTTAGTTTTCAATTACGTTTTCCATTATGTTTTTATTGTCTCATTATATGTGTATGCCTTTCTTATATACCACATTTTTAGCATCACATATAGAATTACTAGAGATATTGCACAGTGAGACTAATAGTTTTCATTTACTCGCAGGCAAGATGATAGTGACCCTAGAGGATGCCTACCAAATTCTATGGGTTCTGATTCATGGTGGCACGGTCATGTGTGACACGAAGACAAGCTTAGAAACCATGGAGAATATTTTTGAGGATGAGATTGATGTAGATGGGCCAAAGTTGGATTTATATGCAGCCATCAAGTAGTATAAGCCTTATCTAATAGTTGTTTCCAGTATCATCGGTGGGATTGCTAGATAGGAGGTCACAAGGCTTTTCTATTAGATGTGGTTCGGTGCTAGAGGGGATCATCTTGGAGAGTATCATGTATGCATGGGGTCCATGCATCTTAGCGCATATATATAGAGATATGTATGAGGTTGTATATAAGGGATTTACTAAAATGGTAGCGGGGGTGACCTTACTTCACATATGGGCCTGGGAGCATATTATAGAGACACAACCAGTGATGCATAGACAAAGATCTAGAGGATAGTTGTACATGTATAGGTATAGAGGATTACTGATGTATCATGATTTGGAAAACTTAGATTATTGCAGAAGGATTTTTTATGACCTAGATGCAATAATATGGAGACCATGGATAGATTGCGAGGAGTGGAGAAAGGATAGAGGGAACTTTTCCTATTGTTGTTCTCCTTGAATCTTGATATGGTGTACCATATACATTATTCAGAGGTTATTGTCATTACGAGTGCAATGATAGTTAGGTACAGTGCAAGGAGTAGCTCATGGGACAACTATTTTTGCTCATATGCAAAGAGAGCGAATAGATTGGGGACCCAAAATTGATGCAGCTTCAACTATTTTTAATTTATTCTAGTATAGGAGTGACCAATGTTTTGGGATATGTGTTGAGATGTAATAAACCCTAGTTTCACTGTAGAGTACATGGAGTGCTTTTCAGCACACAACCACCACAATTGATAGGGCCGAGAGACAGAGCACAATCAGTAGAGGTACAATACTAAATAGATCTATATGGTTAGGTATGCACAAGAGATGCAGTACTACAAAAATGTATATGAGAGTCAATACTACTGGATTGCAGGGTAGCTACCTATCGTATGGGTGGGTCAGCGAGGAGTAGGACACATAGATTAGTTAGTGAGGGGATTGTGGGACCAATTTACCCTTCATGATGACCATCAATGATGGTTCAGGGATAGGGAGGCATAGGTTCCTCCAAAGCCACATGCCTGCATAGTCAGAGGGTGGCTTGTTTTCATAGCTCCATGATATATGATTATGCAGATATTTTGATTGGTTATAGACTATGACACATTATGTGGAATATGTATACGATATTTTTGGGATTTTCTTGATAACTATGTATGACTCTTTGTTATCTGATATATGAATGCACATTATATGTTTTATGAGGATGTTCAATATAATGATTATCTATATGTGTATGCAATGTTATGTTTTTAATGAAATCGATGTATGAATGCAAAATATGGATATGACTAATGTGTGTGTGGGTGCAAGATGTGATTGTGTGGAATATATTTATGCTTATAGTGCAATGTAATGATGTAGACCATGAATGTCTAACCTAATGCTTATGTGATTGAAATGTATATAATGAGATGTTATGTATGAAAATTGAATGTTCTATGCCTATGTTTATGTAACTAATGTCTTAAATGTGATGCCACTGTGGAATGCATAAGATGTAATATGATGTGTATGTCTATAATGTCTAAATAGGATTATATATGTATGCAAAATCTAATATGTAGAATGCAATTGTTTTTGGTGTGTCATAGCATAAGAAGAAAATAAAGGAATAAATTAGTAAGAAGTGAAAAAAATTAGAATGGTTAGGGAAAGAGGGATAAATAGAGGGAAATAGAAAGAATGGGCCTAGAAAAAAGATAGAAGGATATGGGAGGATGGGAGGGATATGGGAGGATGGGAGGGATATAGGAAATGTGAGAGATGGGGATGGTGAGATTCCTTAAAAAGTGCTTAATTTCATCATTGGGAAGTTGATATTTTTTATTTTTTAAAAATAGATAAATATACACCAAGGCAGAGATTACTTTAGTGGCGAATATTCGCCAATGGCAAATTTTTCATGTCGGCGACCTAGGAAATGGCAAATATTTTGTACCGACTGGGGGTAGCCATGTCACTAGAACACTGTCAATTTTTGTCAAATTCACAACCTGATCACAATATGTTTTATGTAATTAAATGTTTCTATGCGAGGATTTCGCCAATACAATATACGATGGACACACGGTAAATGTAATTAAATGTTTCTATGGGAGGATTTCGCCAATACAATATATGGTGGACACACGGTAAATTTTTTTTTTTTGCCTACAATCTCTGAGGTTGCCTTAATAGACGACCATAATTCGCCTATAGGCATATAAAGATTTGTTATCCAGGAGGACCCAATTCGCCCGACATTTTGTCGACGTGTGTCTCCATTCACCCCAATTTTTTTTAGCTATATTGTATTTGCCAATCATTTGGATGACCCATTATCGCCTTGAAAATTACATGTCGTGTTATAGTTAAGCGGGATTTGCCAAATATTTGTATAACATATAAAAATCCCACGGAATTTGCCATATAAGGATTGGTATAAATACATTCAAAGATCGGATCTATCTCTACACAATCTGTTGGGTTCTAGGCTCTGAATTCATATCAATAGCAAAGTTTCAGACCAAGGAAAATCATTGTTGTTGACTGCATTAGCGTCTGCTAGTGACTTAAAGGTGAGCGATCATATTTTTGAAGTGTTATAATATTATTCTGAATTTATCTATATATGTTTGCATTGTTGAGTTCAATCTTATTCAGTGGGAACCCGTCAATTCCAAGTGGTCAGCTGAGAGATTTAGACCTCAAACATTTAGATTGTAGGTCGTAGGACCAATGAAACATATATTATACTTTATAATCTATTATTACTTCTTCAACAAATTGATATTTTTTTGTAGCCTTTATTTTGTTGGAGATGTCGAACATGATGAAGGGTAGGAAACCTGAATGTGGGGAAGGCCATGAGAGGCCAACAAAACGTAGAACTTTGTCTTCGTACTTTAGCTTTGAAAAAGATTGCGGTGAAAATCAGGAAGGTACATCATCACAAGTACAAGTACAAAATTCACAACCTACACTGCATGTTGAAGATGGCAGCAAGCCTGATATCTCAGATCAGGATGATCTTGAAGAAGATTATCTGGTAAAACCCAAGTTAGCCGGAATGATATAATCAACATGGGTGATAATGCCATAGATGATAATGCACGGAAGGGGAAAAGAAAAGCCAAATCAAAAAAGGATAAACCAAAATTTAAAAAAAAAATGATTGGGAGTGGGATATGTCAGTGAGGAATTTTCAAATTAATTGGGCATCAAAGTATCCATTCATTGAACCAGTGGAGAATCCAATTGAAAGCAAGCCTCCAATAGAATGCAGGTGTAAGATTTGCACTTGGAAACATAACAAGGAAATTAGGTTGCAGCTAAAATTTGACACCATAGAAAAGCATATGGGTAAAGTTTATGAAAAATAAATGATAGACGAAGTTGAAAAAACAGTGATAAGATGGAAAACAAAGGAGGAATGTAAGCATGCGATGAATGCCGAAGAGTATTATTTTCATGAGAAAATACAAATGAAGCTTGTTGAAGTTAAAGGTTCTATTGAAGCTAGTTTTGGAAAAGCAATGCAAATAGAACAATTGGGAAAAGTTGTTCAGTTAAGTGTTGTTTTTTATATTTTGAGTAGAGGGCGTGCTATGACAGATTTCCCATCAATCAGTGGTTTATTACACTTTTTTAAAGTTCCTAACTATCCTAATAGTCACTGGTCAGTAAATAGTGGATGGGAATGGGCAAGTTGTCTTACTGAGGTTGAAAAAGAAGACGCAAAGTAAAAAATAAGCGAGTCAAACTTTATTGCATTTTCTTTAGATGAAGTTACGACAATAGACAATACTTCATGGATATGCATGTATGTTTATACTGTAAAAAATCATGCCCATCGACCTCATCTACTATATGTTGCTAAAATGAAGGACAGTACGACAACAGAAAATTTATTTCAACTAGTAAAGAGATGTTTAATTGAATATGGAGGTATGGATGACATGACGGTTGCCAAAAAATTGGTGTGTGTTGGAGTAGATGGAGCTTCAGTAATGCAAGGTCACATGAACGGTCTTTGTACAATTATTGAAACTTCTTTTGCACCATACATTACTGCAATTCACTGCATGGCTCATAGAATGAATCTAGCTTTTGGAATTGTGAGCAAGTATGCTTCAGTAAAAATAAATAAAAATTTAATCAGAGACCTCTACTCACACTTTTATCAAAGTCCCAAGCGATTTATGGAATTTCAACACTTTGTCGATGGAATAACTGATGGGAACAAGCTTCTCAAGGATAATGATACGAGATGGATCTCTTTGGATGGTCTAGCGCATCGATTTTTTTCAAAATATCCATCCTTGATTGGACTATTTCACACAACTCGCAATGAATCAGAGAAACCAAAATTTCCTGACCTTCTTCGGAGGTTAAGTAATCTAGAGACACTCTTAACTTTAGCAACTCTTTTTCCCATGCTGGAGGAAATGAGGAATATCATGAAGGTTTCCCAAAAAAGAGTTATGTATATTGAATAATATTCTATGTTGCACAAGTTGACATGCATGGCCCTCGACAATCTCTATCGAAATCAACCAACACTATCTGATGAAAAATTTGTTAAGTGGTGGACACTCACAGATTTGAACAATCCTAATAATTTTTTACAAATCAATGCAAACGGGGAGGTATGTGCCAATGTATGAGGAGTTGAGATACCAATGCACTTCTATGCCATGGTCGACCCCGAGGAACCAGGAAAGCACCCCAGGAACCAACTAGCAAGAGTTACAAGGGATGATTTCAATAAGATTGTTGAGTCTGTAACTACTTCTGTGAAGAAAATTGCCTATGATCTTTCCTCATAGATTAGAAGCAGATTCCCTCCTGACAACCTACTCGAAGCCATGTCTATTGTGTTTCCTCAATATTGGGGCCTCAACTATGCAGCTGATTTTTGAAGTAAGCTACTGACTTTGATAAAATAATTTTGCATATCTAGAGAATTGAATGGAGTAACTATAAATGAAATATTAGACTAAACTCATCTTAGAGAGAAATTATCTCATTTTTCATACACTATGAGGGAAAAATATGGCAGAATGGAGAACCCCCACGAAGAGGGATCAGTAACAAAGCTTTGGAAATATATACATGAGAATGTAGTGTTGTGTGATTCAATACCAGAATATTTGAAGCTTTCTGATTCATGTCTTACCATGATATTGAGTTTGGTGGAAGATGAGAGAGTTTTCAATGCTTTGGGGTTCCAAAAATCAAAGCTAAGAAACAAACTAGACAAAAATTTGGAAAATTTCTTGAGTCTTTATACATCTAGGTATGATGTCCACACTTTTCCTTACGATAGGGCACTAAAAATATGGAGGTCCAAATGTGAAAGAAGAGGTTTGGGAAACACTTCAAACCAAAGTTCCAATGGGACTATTGACTCATGTATTGGACCTACTGGTAGCATTGAGATGCAGTTCAGGGAAGGTATGCAGACTCCAAGTAAAGAAAACACAGACAAGAATCAAGAAAGCTCTGAATTTGATGAGGATGAATGACAACTGTAAGAGATTGGTATTTATTAATCTTATTACTGTATCTCATCATTCATATTATAAAATCATATTATTATGATTGATAACTTGATGATATTTATGAGTCTGTCAACTTTTTGCAATTAGAATTTAATAATGATTTGTAATTATATTTCTCAACTTTCTATTTCCAGATTTAAAATAGCATAATAAAATACTATAATGTGTTTATTGATACAGAGATGTTTATTTAGACACGTTGAGAACTTATATTTTCATTAATTCTTTCAAAATATAACCATATGATACAATTCATTCAATACACCACTATGTGTGATTCTCCATGCAAAAGTCAATCCAAAGTTTTAGAACCCTTTGCTAATGACCCCGAATTCCCTTTTACAGAAACAAGGGAGCAACAATAGCTTCGGGTTGATTTGGAACATGTGAAGACTCAACATCAAAATCAATTACTAAGGCACTGAAGATTGAATATATCATCCTGACTGCCATCAGTATCACAAACTGAGCACAAATTTACATGGCCATCACAGAACGGATTAGAAATTTAGCAATTTAACACCTGCTACATGTCTCCTATTCAAAAAACAGAGTTCAAAATTAAATATTAATTCAAGCCATGACAAATTAAATATAGATAATAGTTGTGCCCAAAACCTAGTAATCAGAAATAGAGAAATGCATAAATGTTAAAACTCGAGACAATTTGATAATACAAATTTACAGGCTGAAGGTTTGCACTGTGCATCATAGATTCATAGGCTAGATTAGCAATATCGAGTGCTGGTTTTTTCCTATTCATAAAACAGAGTTATTTCAAGCGATGTCAAATTCCAAACAAAAAAAACATAAAACCTTGAAATTAAGAGTAAAAGCAGAAAATTGTGCAATACATACTATGGTTCTTGAGATTTTTGTGTCAGTTTTTGTAGGGTGCTCCACTCTTCATTTGATGGAAGGTCAATATTCTTTAAACTATGAAAAGTCAACTGAAACTTCGTCAACAATCCATATTTAGAAGAGTGACTTGACATCACTATTTCACCCAATACCGCATTTAGAGTTGTAAATGGTTTGATGAATTCTAGAAAGCTTTGGGGAGTTGTGTTCTTAGGAAGCAAGTCTAAATCAGACTTCATTTTTTTCTCCATTCTTTTTCTATAAGATTCTTTTTCAATGAATTTATTTGATGGGTCAACGGACTTAAGCAAACCAAGTTTAATCAAAGTAGTTGTCTTTTCTTGTAGCTTCAATATCTTTTTGCCACATTTATCCATAACCTCCGATGTTTCCCTTAGTCTCTGGCATTTTTGAAGGATAGATGATGTCTTAACTGTGGCATCAATGCAACTGTTAATTCCCTTGGATGCCAAATAGCTATCACCGGTATTGTAGACTACTTGCAAAATATGTTTTGCCATATCCTCTTTTGAATAAACATGTATACTCTTCTCAATGTACGCTTTGATTTTCATATAAATTAATCTCAGGATTTCATTAAATTCAAACCATTCACACAACTTGTCACTCCTCTGCATTATTTGCCACCATATGTTTTCTTGTATATACTTCATTGTATTTTTCATATTATCTTTAAATCTATCCTCTGAAGTTTTAATTTTATAATTTGCATTGTACGGGTCTTCTTTCATTTGTGCACATTTTTTTCTTTCTTCCTCTACTTCCTCTTACAAATGTTTTGCTTTTTCCTTCTCATGATCCAATAGGTCCTATATTTTTCTTATTTGGGCAGCAACAAACTCATAACTTTTGTATAATTTTTGAAAACTGGCTCTTTCATCATCAATTTTTTTACTGCTTTTAGCCATTTTTTCCCTCAGTTCCTTCAGTTCTGCCTCCTTCTTTTCCTACTCTGCAATTTCTACTACAGAGCCCAAATTTTTAATCATTTTCTGTAATTCATTGCACTTGTTATCTATTGCTTTCCTCTTTGATTTTTTCGTTTGCTAGGTCTGCCTGTAACTTTTCTATTTATTTCTCCAGTTTATTTTTTTCTCTCTCCACCTTTAGTAGTGAAGTGTAGACCAGTTCGTTAGTCCTTTTTGACACACTAATTTTGTCCACATTTTGTACTTCGGAAAAATCCATTTGGAGGGTGCTAACTTGAAATTTAGAGGGATCTATCTGACTGTGTGGTGGATTTTTATCTTTATTTGGGGGCATAACAACCATGAACTCCATCATATCTTTGTGTGGGTCATATGTTAGAAATACCAAGTTCCTTGTAGGTTGTTCGTCTAAAACTTCAATCAGGGCAACCCTCTGCAATGCTCTCTCATTTTCTTTATTTGCATTTGTTGTGTGTTCAAATTTTTCATAGTAATCATGAAATTAAAAATCTGGGCTTGCTGAAGCAATTGAATGTTTGAAAGTTGAAAGAGCAGAGGCTCCAGTTCCACCTATGCCTGTGGTTTTAACTAATGCATTATGAGGAGTACCAACAACCATTCCTGATCTTGTCCCACTATCACTTGCATGTGTAGTTTTTATAGCCTTTTGAGGGGTCTATTATGAAGCTGCAAATGATAGATTTGTAGCGGCAGTGGCACTTGATATAGGATTCTGAATAGTATGAGTATCTACCAGTAGTGGCCTCTTGCGAGAGATATTTTGTTGTTGCACTTGTATAGCACCAAGACAACTAGTATCAGTAGTAGTACCCATGCCAACCCCACCAATCATAGTGGCACTTGACTGAATACTAATAGGAATACTATCCCCAGATTCCCCACTAGTGGAAGTGCCACTTGATTCACCACCAATGGGAATACCATTATGTGGTGATGGTTGTGGATTTGAACCTCTAACAAATGCAGGTGGACCTGGAGGGTAATGAGTAGTACCTTTCCGTGATGAATCTGATGAATCAAGTCCAATGATTGGTTTAATAGGAGCTTTTGATTTTGAATATGATGGAAATTGTACCTCAATTGGAAACCAAATGCCTTCTCCTTTGGGACCTAGACCACCACCTTCAAAACCCATTTTTTCCACAATGTTTGCCCCTTTGCTATATTTTTCTTTCATGGACTCATTGACTCCACCTAATATTGTAGGGACTATAGTAGTTGTTGGAGTGACCTCAACCTCATACTCATTTTCATCATCACTCCTATCATATGTTGTTGTGGGATGCTCCATATTCCACAATTTGCTAAACTCTACATCCTCGTCGATGGTCTCAAAATCTACACTGGTCTTTGGTTCACCGAGATTCTTCCTCATATTCCAAAATTCATTTATTTTGGTTTGAGTCCAAAATATGTCTTCACATTCTTGCAGAATTGTTTTGGGAATAGATTTGTTAAATGGATTAGCATATTTTGGGTAGAAATTGTAGGACCTCCTATTTTGGATGCCCTCCTTTGTTGTCCTCTATGTGTGCAATGCCATAATTTGTGATGACAATTCTTTTGTTGAAATGTTATTGTTAGTGGCAATTTTCTCCATCTCTTTTTTTATCTCATCCCAAGAGTCCATGTTTCTAAGATTTTCTAGCAATAGTTTACTTTCATGTTGACATAATGCTGAAGAGTTCCCATTTTTCTTAAGCCTTGCTTGAACTACACCGATTGGATCATACTGCCAGAGACCCTCATCACTATAGCTAAAAACTGTCAAAAAATCATGTGCCACATTGAATGCTTTTCTCTCAAATGTGAACCCTCCACATGAGAATGGCAAGGAAGGAAATATGCTCTTCTTTTGCTGACCATGAAAGGGCCTATCTGTGCTCTCCAACTATCGTACATATTCCAATGCAAATACCCTCTTTGTCACATGTATTGGAATTTTTTAGGGTTTTACTGTTGATCCATAAAACCTTAACACAATGTATTCTTCCATGAAGAACCAGTCAACCAAGTATTTGACTTCTGAGTTGAATGCAATCTCTATAAGACACAAGCAATCCAGGTATTGGAGTGCTTGTAATTTCATTATACATTGGTGTCAAAAAGAATTCTACAAAATGGTTGTAGTTCTTTCCATTATCATGCATCCTTATCTTAGGTGTACATTCATATATTGGACACTTTGTTCTGTTCCGAGTCTTCTCATCAATCTTATAGTTCACAATGTGAACATTTTTGGTCTCGAATATTGCATGATACTTGGATATAAGAAGATAGCACAAGTAGGATGAGAACCTAAATGTCTTACAAGAACCTTTTTTTTATCATTAGTAATTGTTTTTGCATGGATTGAACAATGTGCTCAACAATATTATATCTTACCGGTTAACTTACACAATGGATATTAAAAATCATTTCAAGAAGGCTAGCACCCACTTCCCTATCATTTTCCAATCCTGAGCAAAATGTCAGCAAGGAAATAGTATCCCGAACCCATGGAACAAAAATGTTACAATCATAAGGAGGCTTATGATTCTAATCCAATAGAGTACCACGCATTATTATAACTCTGATAAATGAATCTCTATGAATTGGCTCGAGACTCTCATAATTCTCTGTCAGCTTTCCTAGGTCAATGTGGATGATTGAGTTTTGTGCTTCAAACCCTAGATTCAACAAATTGAGTGAATTCTCCCTCATTTATGGATAGAATTTCCTCTTTTGTATTTTTATTGACAATTGCTTTTTTATCTTCATCATAATTTTTGGCGCAGACCATGACAAATTCAAGGCAAGGGAATACTTCAGGTAACACCATGCTTCCCAGTCTAGCATCCCACGATGCAATTTTATTTGTTCTTTGTTTTAACATTGTGTTGAAAATAGTAAATTTTGCCCTGCTTGGATCTGTCGCCTTATTAGACAATGCATATCTAATTTCTATGATATGCTTTTCACTATGGATAGAAGGGTCATAAATATCATGGTATTCATCAGTGAAACCTAGTGTTTTAACCAGTTCGGTTAGGTATATATTTTTATTCACTTGGCTTCCTATTGAACTACTCCTTCCCGGTTTCCCCATCACTGTTACTATTAATAATTCAAAATAATGCTAGATGCAAGCCTAAAAATGCTAACCCTAAAATTGAACCACGAGATTAAAAAAAATTAAAAATGCAGGATGTAGGTGTTCTAGATTTTACCCGAAATTTCTATTTCACTAGATTGGCACAGACAGACTCTGTTGCATTCCTCAATCTAGTAGTTGTTTCTGAATCTCCCTGGATTTTTTGGTTTATCCATGAAATGAAATACAATTATGAGTCACTTATTTTGAAAACACTGAAAAGTTCAAAAGTAATACCTAAAGGGAAAAATTTCTATAATCTTGTTGTAATTTTATAAATTATTATTAATATCTATTCGCCGCCGAAGGACAAAACATCCATTGCTTCACTCTAAATTCTGAGGACAGTGGACATGTCACCAGACTCGAGTAACGAGTCACTTTTCTGGACTATTTTTGAAGTCTTTTTAATCCTTTTCAACTTCCACCCGAAATAGAGCTTAATTATAGTTAATTAAATATAAAAACATTCAATTTTGGGTCAAGTTCTCAAAAATGTGTTTACTTCCCACATTCGGGCCGAAATCCACCCTAAGTCATTGATTTGTGCTCATCCAACGGATGATGGTATCGGTTGTCGGTTGTCATGGGTCCCAGGACTTTTGCCATTTTTTAGCCACATCACCAGACTTGAGTCACTTTTCAAGAATGGTTTCGAAGACTTTTTAATCCTTTTCAACTTCTACCTGAAATAGAGCTTATTACAGTTAATTAAGCATAAAATTACAAATTTAGAATTTAACCATACTTAATTAAATGTTTATCATTTATGGAAGTCTTTCGTTAGAAGTTTGCAAAAAATTTTATCGTTCCCACATTCAGCCCAAAATACACCTCATGTCGTTGATCTGTGTTCATCCAATGAATGACAGTATCATTTGTCAGTTGTCATGGGTCCCATTATACATAGGATTTCTGCCACCCATATGCCATGTCACCTGACACTTCATCATCCCATCGGCCATAACCATTATTTCCTGTCAGTGTTCAATGGCATGTGTTTCCAGTGAAAGTTTGCAAAAAAGTTTAGAGATCCCACATTCGGCCCGAAAATACACCTTAAGTCGTTGATCTATGCTCATCCAATGGATGACAGTATCCGTTGTCAGTTCTCATCCGTCCCATTATCAATAGGATTTGAATATAAATTAAATATATAAATTTATAATGAAATAAATATATAATTTAAATATGTAATTTCAAAACTTGCATGATATTTCATTTTTTTATGGATAATTTTTGTATTGTATTACTTGGAAATAAAATATTACAAATATGCAAGTATAGGTGGTATAGTAAAACTACCAGAGTTCTATCACTGCAAAAAACACCCCCAAGGGCCAAAACCACCATTCCCAACAAAAAATAAAACCCTACTCCATGCAAAAACCCCAGAATTCCAATTTGGCATACCAAAATTTGTAGCAGACATCGCCTCATACATACAAAGTTGGGGAGAAAATGGACATGGAACAAAAAGATACAAACATACAATACCAAACACCACCGGCCATAGCAGGATTAACCCAGAAATGGCCTGTACTCCGGTTCATCATAGAATTATGAGAGTCGCTTGATTGCTTGGGTATTCTTGGGTCTTGGTCACAACTCTTGACCCACAGCTGCACGTGCCACTTCATGAAGGACCATTAAAATCTCATCACACTACATCAACCTTGCAAACATTTTGAAGGCCTTCCACCTACGCTAAGCAAGAGCTCTATATCTTTCCTTCAAATCACCATCAGCCCATCGAATGAGTGGTAGTGGCACCACCAGACCAGCCACCCCTGCCTCAGGAACAATGGCCACCTTCAGGACCACATGAGCACACACACTATCCATATTTAACAGGTAGTGTCTATCAATTACAACTCTCTGGGCATTTTTTACCTTGTCCACCTCATCCTCATATTGGAAACCCCAAGCGGTAATCAATGAATATGCCTCCATGTTTATCCTTTAGCGATGACCTACATGGATAATTTCCTCTCCCAACAACATTTTCACACTCTCATACAACCACCCATCCTTAAACAAGAACAAACCTTTCAACCTCATGTCCGTAAATCATCTGAGAAATGGGATTAATTTCTTATTAGTATGGAAGGAGAAATTGGCTTCCATGTTGCTTAAGAAACCCAAGACAATGCTGCAAGTGGAGACCATATGATACCAAGCTTCCAATCCACCCAAGATTTAAACACCTCTCACTCAATTCTAATTTTTGACATCCAACGGCGGCAGTCATCGGCATTAATCATACTCTGTCATCATTCCTCCGCATGCACGAGTTCAACCACATAATTCATCCGCACAAGCTAACATTAAAGCCTCATAAAGGCTAAATGTTAACTATTCACTTTCAATGATGTGCATACCATAGGTCCATAAGGCAATATCACTACATATCTGTTGTCAGTTCCTGTGGGTCCTATTATACATAGGATTTATGCCACCCAAATGCCACATCACTTGATGCTTCATCATCCCATGGGCCATAGCCTTTATTTCATGTTGGTGTTCAATGACACGTATTTTTGGTGTTCAATGTACATGTATCTAGTTAGTTGGACTTTTTTTATATTTAAATTATGTAGAAAAAATTACAAGAAGTAAGTTGGACTTTTATTTCACTTTTTTTTGCTAGATAAACATCTTTTTTTAATATATTTATAATCAATGATAATCAATGTACAAATAATTAATGGAACGAGTTGGATTTTTTTTTTATATATTAAATATAGAGGAAGAAAAATTACATAAAAAAGATCATAATATTAAATTTATTTCCATTGTTTAACAAAATATTAAAATAAAGTAGCTCATAAACAAACAAAAAACAAAAACGTAGCTCATAGACATTGCGATCCTTATTGGATGCTTTCACTTGCAGCCAATCCCTGACATTATGTTTTTTTCAAATACTTCTTTGTCAAGCACTTCAAATATCTTTTAGAAAAGGTCGTCTCAAAAGTGACACTAAGTTTGTTCTTTAACTTTTGAGAAGAAATTAGAATAGACCTGCTATTTTTTTATGGTGAAAATTAAATCTTATATCCACACAAATTAATAACTATTTAAGTTATTTCAAAACATAATGATTATGCTAAGTATCCTATAATGCCTGCCAAAATACCCCAGAGAAACTAAACATCCAACAAGCAAATGGAGATAATAATTTTTTTTAACAACTAATGCAACACATAACATCTCCATTTAATTACATTCATTAACCAATTAACCAATGTGAACATACATCATTGCTCATTTTATCAAATAATGCAAGCAGAAATAACATAAAATCATTAACCTTTCCCTAGGGTACTTCAACATCATTACTTAATTCACCATCATAATAACATACTACACACATGATAGGCATATTTCATCTTGATTTAATGCATCATATTTTAATTCCCTAACCATGTGATATGCAACCTACAACATTATTTATTCCTCATGATATGCATAATTTCCTTTCTACCAATGCATCTATATGAATCATTCATCTTCACTAGATCTAATTAACATCTTTTAACATATTCATTTCTTAATCTACGAATATTCCTCTTTCAAGATTAATTTACATCTAACTTGCTTCTAAACATTCCATGAAATAATACAGTTGAACTACAATGCAAATCCATTTTTATTCCAACCATAACCCACTTTGTTTCCATGATTCATAAGATCACATCTCTACAATATTACAATCACATCCCTAATGATTTATTACAAATATGGCTTAATTCTAATTCCATCTACAATTCATCTTATAAATGCAAGAACATTAAATACATCATGAGCATAGCTCTTTCTACTACAAGAATCCATTTACTATTTACTAGAATATTACATTACATGCATTCCATCTTATTCATTACATAAATTTGCTACAAGGTACATCCATAGTCCATCATGAAGAAGAATCCACATCCACGTAAGAAGAATCCAAGAGAACATCCCAATGGCTAAAAAGCACCAACCACCCGACAATGTGGAACCAAAGGAACCACCCCCTATGCTAGGAGATGACATAAGGTCTCAACACACACTCTAAACCTAAGTTGGTACCTTAACCAAAGAGACTAACCACACAAGGACTCTCATGCAAGAACTCAAACAATACAACAAGAATGAACTCCCAGAGGCGTATAACCCATCAAGACATAAATGCATCCAGTAAGCATAATCATAAATCATAAAGGGGAAACACATGTAGGAGTGGAGTGTCATCTCATGCCATCCTCAAAACATAATAACATAAGGCACTAGCCTGATGGACATGTGGAGCCATATCAACCTATGAGAGACTAAGGGAGATTATCTTACTGTCTTCAAGGCCTTCTCATGCTTATCCTAAAACATCCTCCCTAGGAGTAAGTCATGAGGCTAAAATCAATTTATCATCTTATTAATTCATCTAGCTACCCAACCCATCAATTATTAGGTTATCACTTATTTACAAATCATGGTAAACTCCAATGTGTCCTAGTGGTCTAGACTTCCTGCATCCTTACAAGGAACCTCATGCAAGCCTATCTCTCGTGACCTCAGTCATCACAAGGAAGCCCACTTCCCCTAACATGGCCCAATAATAAATGACAAGAGGCTCTAACCAAAATAAAACATGAAAATAATACTCAATGCAACCAATAACTTCCATACATACTCTCAGAACATATGCAAGGCTACAACAACATCAAATATAATAAAATGAGCCTCTTGGCCAATGAAATACAAGGCATAACAAGCCATCAAATCTACCAACAGACAAGAAGATAACATCACAGCAAGGCCAACTCACTTGGAGGTCCAAAACAATATTATAATCATCTCAAATAACCATGGCTCATCAACATGGAGAGAGTCTAAATTATCCACAAAGACATGGAGAGGTAAAAATACATTAAACCATCAAAACTGAACAAACCCAAAACTAGAAAATATTAGTAGACCTCAATAAAGCCTCTGGTACAAAATTCAACTCGGGACAATACCTCAAAAATGACCAAAACTGTGAAAATACAGAATACAAACAATTTAGCACTTTTATCCCATAGAACAACGCTTCTGTTAAACATAATAGTGCTTTCATCTCATAGGACAACGCAAACATTTCCAGATTCGTGCATACATCTTCTAAGACAACACATGCATTCCCAGATTCACGCTTACGTCTTCTGAGACAACACTTATGTTGTGCACAACAACGCAAACACAATATAGAACAACGCATTTACATATTTAGAAAGTGCATTCACTAAAACAACACATTTACACAAATCACACGGAAAACTCATAAATCTTGCAAATAAAATATAAAAATCCATACTTAACCAAAGGGCTCAAAATATACATGAATAGTGATGCCTAGAAACAAGGAACATTAAGGTATAAACAAGGTAAATCAATTCTAACTATAAACCAAAATCCAACCAAATTTTCTTTACGACAATACGCATACCAAACCACTTCAATCTCACAGAAAAACCAATGAAACCAAATCCAAACACCTTCAGACTAAAAGACTCACAAAGAGGAGAAATCCATTAAAACTCCCATACAAAACAAAAGATTCAACAACCCAAGCTCATACAAAATTTTAATGAGCCGTGAAATGGTATCCTCAGACAAATAGAAATATTATTCCCAACAACCATGCAAAATCTCAAATACATAAAGTTTTCTTCCCCAAATATTTAACTCCAAACTATATTAAAACTACAGAATAACAAACTATCTCAACCCATCTCCCGGAAACAGTGTATAGACACAAAGCATACAAAAAACCCATTAAAACTAAAAAATGCAAAAGTAAAAGAACTCCAACTTGCAACCTGAAGTGATGAAGTGAAGTTGAAGAAGAGCTCCCACAAAGCCAAGCCAAAATCCAACCAAGCTCCAGCCGAAACCAAGAGTAAAAATCCAAAGCCAAAGGAAAAATGCTTGCAGGAAAAAATTCCAGAGAATAGCCAACCCAAAAACCATCACGGGAATGAAAATAAAAAGCAACAGTAATAAAAAACCCTAGCCTCAACCTCGGCCAATCAAAATATTCCATTTTAGAATATATTTTACCAACCCACCATATATTATAATTTATTCTCCCATTTTGAATTTAGCCAATGAGAGTAAAGGGTAGGTATAGTAAATATAAAATATACTTATCCAGCAAAGTGGGAATGTTTTATTATTAATTTTAATTTAATGTGTTCATACACCCCACTTAGGAAATAAAAGTCAAACTATTAAATAAACATAAGCTATAAATAAATAATCCAAATGGGGATTAAAATTAAATAAACCAAAAGCTAATAAAATAAATTAAAGAACCAAATAAATATAAGATATCAAATAAATACTAAACCATAGAAAATCAAATAAATAATTAAACAATCAAATACCATCAAAGATTAAAACACAAATATAAAATAAATATTAAACAACAATAAGGCTTACCAAATATTAAATAATCATAAAATCAATAAACGGTAATTATCAAATATATATATAAGCCAAATAATTAAATATTTAAAACTAATAAATTAAATACATTAAAATAAACATTACTAAATATAAAACCACACATCAAGAGCCACATAATTACTCTAACATAATCAAGTAAATCAACCGACATTAACCGAACTCACAACACCAAGAAGACCAAGCTAACTAACTAACATGGCAAATTATGCCAAGATGCAGACGACTCACAATGAACAACTTAGACCTAGAGTATGTGAAGGGAACTCATGCCATCTCCAAACCACATAAGACATTGGAACTAAAGACACACTCATACCTGTGAAGCCAGGTGGATTCGATGTCTGGTACCTGCAAAATCTTGCAACCACAAAATGACAATACAACATATACATATACATATATAGAACATGCAAGTGATAGAGAATCGCGATGACACATCTCGCTTGCAATGAGTGATGTGGAATCGTCTCTATCATGAAAACATTCAAACAATAGTCAAACACATCTCATAAATATCTCATCAAATGTAATCATGAAGTAGGGTTAGCGTAATCATAATCATCATCAAAACCATGATAAATCTAATCTCTCAATAATCCATCACATAGTGAGCATATAAAATCCATCAAGTACATATATCATCAAATCACATGATCAATAATGACAGTACCATCCATATAGATCATCAAAATAGCATATGTCCAATAGTGTCTAACATCAATAATAAGTAAGTGAAGCACATGAGTAATCATCATCCAAATCATCAAATATAGTCTAGATAAGTCTATCAAGAATAATATGAAAGTCAACTCTAGTCAAAATAGGTCAAATCAAGGGTGGACACTACATATCCTACCATGGCATGATGGAAGCAACAAATAATAAAATGAAATAGAAAGTATTTTTATATCCATAAGAGGCAAATTGAAACAAACTGGAATTTGTAAAATTATCATTAATATATATGTTTCGCAAATTTACAATTTTTACATGTCGGAGTCCCTCAAAAACTTGAAAGCCAAAATAAGTGAGGTTATAAAGAAATAGCCAAAAAAACAAAAATACTAGGGGGTCGGAGCTAGGGCACAAGCAGTGGACACATTCATGGTTTACCCTAAGAATCTTGCCCTCCCTCCATGTAGAATTCTTCAGACATTATAAGTTGTGAGAATTCTTCAAGCCAACTGTAGTCTGGAAAGTCATCCAGGAGGAACCATTTCTGGAGAAAGTCCCTACCAATCCGCACCCATTTCCTATGACGCGTCAATTGCTCTGCATTCAGGTTCAAAAGAAATGGTTTCCTAGCCACTGTTTGGTCAAAGAGGAGAAGCTTGGTTAATTCATTCGCCCAAGGGATCCCCACCCCTACTTATGCAAAGATGACAATAGTAACTTCATCTCCAAGGAAGTCTTCTTTAAACACCTTCCTTAACAGCATCAACATATCCACCTTGTCTCCTCCAAGGTCTAGAAGAGACACCATGAACTGGGATGTAACGTCCATGTTAACACGGTATCTATTTTCATTATGTAGAAACTCTTTGCCCAACACCATCCTCACAGCCTCATTAGCGAACATCCCAACCTCCTTACAGACTGATTGGAGGGTTGGTTCTCTAACAGAGCCCAAAAAGGCCCTCTGGTCCTCTGCAAAAATGCTTCTCAAGCAGATAGGAGTGTCCATCTTGAGAAATCAGAATACCAAATTATATAGCCTGAGCCTATAGACCTAAACCAGAGGCAGAATTTAAATGTCGTGAGCTCCGATGATTTATCTACCAAAGGATAATTGAAGATGAAAGAAGTAGAGATCGTTTATAAATAGCTGAAGCTCTTGATTGTAATAATTCCTTTAATCATATTAATTACTTTAAAAAATTTAAATCTTTCATATATCTCTGCAAATATTTTCCATAATTGCACTAGTGTGCGAAATTGGAAACAACTATAAACCAATACCAAATACCATATTGGAAGTCGTGGGGACAGAGTGGATTGCAGTTAGTGACTAGGCATATATTAAATGACCAACATTATCGGCCATGACATTTGATACGTGTCTATTGAATCCAATTCCATTCCAGGCACTTTTTGGAGAACTACATTCTCTTCAGAAATTTGGACCGAAATAAAACTTCAGCCATTGATCTACAATCATCGAATGGTTTAAAATCATTGATGGATTTAAGATACGTGTCATGTGTCAAAGAGGCTGCGCTTATTGATACATTGTGCAGAGTCCGGACTCAATGTGATGTACTGATGTGATGTTATGTGCCTTGTCTATTAATGGCAATGAATTCATGAAATCACCAATAAAATATATATTTTCCCACAAATAACGAAATATTAGCCAAACAAATTAAATAATTTTCAAGCTGTGGATAAAAATCGCCAATACACTTAAATAATTTTTCCTTCGGAGTAAAATTTTCGCCCATACACATATATTTGTTCTTTTAAACAAAAAATATTCACCTATAATATATATATTTCCCCATAGAACAAGGTATTATTTGCCACAATTTTATGGAATTTTCGTACCCTAGAAAAAAATCGCCAATACAAATTAACTTTTTTCCTACTTTGAAAACAAAATTTGCCATCAATATGAAAATTCCCCCCCCCCCCCCAAATAATGCCTGGTTCGCCAGGGTTTTACAATTTTGCCCAGGGGGTGCTTTCTTAAAGTTATCCATGGAATGACCTAAGTGAAGATGATATCACTTTGCATAGATAGGCACAATAAAAGAAAGGAATGATTCCATCCATCCTGAGGTGTGAGTATTTATGGTTTAGGTACATGTGACAGTCAAGAAAAATGATGATCCATGAGCATAAAAGTGTTAGGTGACCTTTGATCTGCAAAGGATATAAGACCATGCTAAATGAAATGTGCCAACACAGACACCAAGAACACTTGCCTCATAACTACATAAAAAACATCCCATAAACACAACATAAGAAAAACTCATGCCAAGTTCCATCCTCGCTCCTTTAATCACAGGGATATACTTGAGTAGCATAAGAAGCTCACATGAAAAAGGTAAAGCAAACAAAAGACTTTTTGACCAAACAAATCAACAACCATTTAGATCATCTTACCAAAAGATACATGCTTTAGATAAAGTAGGGTTGGATAGATTGTGTTGGCATTTGCATGAAGATTGCATTAATGATATGTTATGTTGTCATTGATGTGAATTAACCGGTAATGATATTATTGATATTGTTGTAATATTATTTTGTAAACAGTAGGATGAGCTAGTGAAGGAAACTATAACCGGTAGGAAGAATTTGTGGAGTGAACCGGTAACTGGTAAACCCTACATGTTGTTTCTCATAAACCCTAACCGATTAAGTTTGGTGAATTAGTTATATTGGTTTACAATCTGATGATGAGCGGCAATGATTATGACACGTATGATTATTGTATGAAGACAATTTCAAGTTATTTTGGTGTGTTGATGTAATGCTTTTTGTCTAGGGAATGAGCAAGTATACTACATATAATGCAAAGTGTGTGATGAGTTACTAAGATCGATGAAGCGGTGATCAAGGAACAATCGAGGTTTTTTTGATTGATGTGGAGAGATTGTTATGTAATCCAATGGTCATACTTGAACCGACTTGTTTGTAATCTCTATGAGAATTAGGTTTTTGTTGTGTTACCTACCTAATTGATTTGTGTATAAGATCGATGAGTTGTTTAGTTTCAGAGTTGGAAAAGATCAGTTGAGTGTGTGGTTGTCGAACAAGATGATGTATCTGCAGTTTGAGTAAAGGCAAATAGGAGCATGAAAAGGATCTGAACAAGCAAGTGTAGTGCTATTCAAATAGATCAGCCATTTCCTATTGTTTTCTAATAATTATAGTAGAATTGAAATCCCTTAATTGAGTACGCTCTAACAAGCTTGGTGCTATTCAAATTCTCTAACAAGGTGATCCATTAGCTTGGATTTTCAAATCCTCTACCAAGGTTACTCCTTACAGGGTATTGCTTCTAACAAGGCATTGTATTCAATCCCTTAACCAGGTGGTCCCTAACAGGATCTGTTCTTAACAGGACTTTTGTAAAGCTTTAACAGGCTAGGCTCCTAACAGTGCAAAATTCAGAAGAGTTCAAATAGTTATCTTGTGAGTCTCATCTCATTGTGGTTTTTCCCATTTGGGTTTCCATGTCAAAAATATTTGTGTCAAGTGGTGAATGTTTTTGTGGTTATGTTCTTATGGTTGATTTGCTTAACTACTTAATCTACTTTGATAAGTCATGATAACCGAAAGCATTGAGAAATGAAGTATGTTGACATATGAAAAAGCATTTGGATGTTTATGAGTTTGAAGTTGTTTACTGTTAATTTATTGTAATAGTCAACTGATTTATCTTATGAGTTTTTTATCTTAACAGTGGTATTACATTGATAGTTTACTTTGAGAGATTGATTTTGAGATTGGTGAAGTTAGTATCAGTTTTTCTATCTACTGATTCACCCCCCCCGCTCTTAGTAGTTGACTACATTCTTATTCTTTCATCATACCATCAATTGGTATCAGAGCGTATCAGATCCTCTAAGGTCTAAGCCTAACAACTTGAGGTAAAGATCTTGTAGATAATGATGAAGGAAGGTCCGAAGATTAATAGAGAGAACTATAGGATATGGAGTGACAGAATGAAAATTTCTTTCAAGAGTCTGGGAAGCCAGTATTGGGAACATTTCAATACTCAATATGTTGCACCTACTGGGATTTTGACTGATGATCAGAAGAAAGAGAAACAAGAAAATCATCAAGCATTAGATGCTATTAGCAGTTCTTTGTCTTATGTAGAGTATGTAGACGTTCATGGTCTAGAGACTGCATATGAGGTATGGAAAAAACTTGAAGAGATTTATAGCGGTGATGAACATGTTAAGATTGCTAAAGAAGAGAGTCTAAGAGGAAAGTTTGATGACATGCAGATTGCTAAAGGTGAGAATATCCAGTAGTATGGTCAAAGGATAAAAGAGATAGTTGGTGAAATTAAGAGTGCAGGAGGTAAAGTGGAAGATACCATAATGATCAGTAAGGTACTGAGAACCCTACTACCGGTCTATGCTATCTGAGTTGCAGCCATTCAGGAGCTAAATTCCATTGACAAAACTAAGGTAACTCTTGACTCCATCATTGGCAAGCTTACTACTTTTGAATTAAATGGTTATGATGGTAGTGTACATAAATCTGAGTCTGCATTTAGAGCTTATGTTTATAACCCATCTGTGAGAAAAAGTAGATATGCCAGTCACAGTTATGAATCCAGATCCAACAAAGAAGTTGATGACTAAGATAATTTAGTTGAGCTTAAAGCATTGTTGGCCAAGCAGTTGCCCAGAGGCACTGGTAAAAATGTTTTGCATACAACAAGATTGGACACATAGTTGCTAACTGTCCTAATGGTGATAATGAGCACAGATGAGAGAAATTCAAGAAGTATAAGGGTAAAGGAAAAAGAGATTGTCTTAGTGATGTTGATGGTGGTATCACTGATGAATAATATGATGGTGATGCTAATGAAGACATTGTGTTTGTAGCTATTAAAAAAGAGATATCAAACCAGAAGGCATTAGTATCCAGGATGGATAACTCTGATAATTGGATCATTGATAGTGGTTGTTCACATCACATGACCAGTGATCGGAGCAAATTTCTTTCTTTGAAGGAATTTGATGGCGAAGTTATAAGATTTGGTAATGAATCACCTTGCATGATTAAAGGTAAGGGAACTATTTATCTTAATGCAAAGAGCAATGCAGATGATGTCTATTGGGTTGAAGGTTTAAAGAACAATCTTTTGAGTGTGGCACAACTCAATGACAGAGGATACCCATTGGAGTTTAAGAATGGTATGTGCAAAATCTATGGTAGCAAAGGTGAACTGATTCCAACCGGGAAGAAAACTAAAGGTAACTTGTTTCACCTTAATCCTAAAGTCAGCAACTGTTTAATTGCAAAGATAGATGATAGTTGGCTTTGGCATAGGAGATTTTTTCATATAAACTTTGATAGCATTGTTAAAGTGAGTAAGTCCAAGACAAAGAGAGGTTTGCTTCAATTGGACAAACCAGTTAATGCTCTATGTAAATAATGTTCGCTGGGAAAGATGACATCCTCAACTTTCAAGAGCAAATCTTTTTCAGCAGAACATTTGTTAGATTTGGTTCATACAAATATTTGTGGACCAATAAGGACAAAAAGCATTCAAACTGACAGATATTTTATGATCTTCACTGATGATTGCTCAAGGATGATGTGGGTCACATTCTTGAAGGATAAGACTGAAGCTTTTGGTAATTTCAAGGCATTCAGGGCCTTAGCTGAGAAGGAGAGTGGTAAGAAGATAAAGTGTCTAAGAATGGATCAAGGCGGTTAATTTACTTATGAGGAATTCACTAGGTATTGTGAAGAAAATGGTATCAAACGACAACTTTCTGCACCGAGGACACCACAGCAGAATGGTATCACAAAGAGAAACAACCGGTCATTTGTTGAAGTTGCTAGGATGATGTTGATACAAGGAGGTGTAGCAAAAAATTTTTGGAGAGAAGTTGTCAACACAACTATCTACACTATGAACCGGATTCTGGTAAAGAGAGGTAAGGACAAGACTTCTTACAAATACTGGTATGGAAAATCACCCGATGTTAGTTATTTCAAGATATTTGGAAGCAAATTTTTTATTAAGAGAGGTGATTATACTAGCAAATTTGAAGCTAAAAGTGATGAAGGTATATTTCTTAGCTATTCCACCAAGAGCAAGGCCTACAAGTGTTTTAACAACCAGACATGGAGAATTATTAAGAGTGTTGATGTTCGCATGGATGAATATCCTAAAGTCTTAGAGGAAACCAGTTTGAAGAAAAAGGATGAAGATCCTTTCAATTTGTTTTTGGAACCAGAAACTGTGAAATCTGAAATCGACAGAGAAAATACCGATGTATCAATTCAACCGGAACAAATAAATTCAGAAGAAGATGATGATAATGAAGAAGCTAAACCTAAAGATAATGATCATGTTATTCCAAGATATGTGAGACTGAATCACAATCCTGAATAGATTATTGGGGATAAGGATGCTAGAGTACTAACCAGAAGAAGAATTAGAGAGAATTCTTGCATGATCTCTACTATTGAACCAAGAACTGCTAAGGAAGCATTTGGTGATGATCATTGGGTTAAACCTATGGAGGAGGAACTAGATCAAATTGAGAAAAACAACACTTGGACCATAGTACCCCGACCGGTAAATAAAAATGTGATAGGTACTAAGTGGGTATTCAGGAATAAGTTGAATGAAGATGGTGTTGTAGTTCGCAACAAAGCTAGGTTGGTTTGCAAAGTTTATGCACAAGAGGAAGGAGAAGATTATGGTGAGAATTTTGCACTAGTGGAAAGACTGGAAGGTGTCAGAACGTTACTTGCATTTGCAACACATAAGAAATTCAAGGTATACCAGATGGATGTCAAGTCAACATTTTTGAATGGGATACTGGAAGAAGAAGTATACATTGAGTAGCCAGATGGTTACGCTTTGACTGATGAGAAAGACATGGTATGCAGATTGCATAAGGCTTTATATGGATTAAATATGGCACCAAGAGCATGGTATGAAACGCTTCCTACACATCTAATGAAGATAGGATTTCTAAGAACCAGTGATGATAGTAACATATATCTCAAATATAAAGGAGATAAAATACTGGTCAGTGAAGTATTTGTAGATGATATCATATTTGGAGGTAATGATGACATGAGCAATAGTTTTGCAGATGAAATGAAAAATGAGTTTGAATTGTCTTTAGTGGGCGAAATAAAAAATTTCATAGGCTTGCAAATACAACAAATGAAGAATGGTATTTTCATCACACAGTCTAAGTGTGTGAAAGAGGTCTTGAAGATATTTGGTATGAGTGACTGTAAACCAATTGGGACACCAATGGTTACAGGTTGTAAGTTGTCTAAGGAAGATGAATCCACATCTATTGATGAGAAGGAATACAGGTCAAAGATTGGAAAATTGCACTATGTTGTTCACAGCAGACCGATTATAGCTCATGCAGTTGGCATAGTTTCTAGATTCCAGAAGAATCCTAAGGAAACACATCTAATAACAACCAAGAGGATTTTTAGATACTTGAAAGGTGTTGTTGACTATGGATTATGGTATCCGTATGGAGGAAATTTTGACTTGAAGGTGTACACAGATGCAGATTGGGCAGGAAATGTTGATGACCGGAAAAGCACAACTGGTGGAGCACTTTTTCTTGGAGGAAGACTTATTTCATGGAGTAGTAAGAAGCAGAGTTGTACTTCACAATCTACTATTGAAGCTGAGTATGTTGCAGCTTACATGAATTATACTCAGGTTATCTGGATGAGGCACATTTTGGAAGGTTTTAAGATGAAGATTTCAGAACCTATAAAGATTTCATGTGATAATACAAGTGCCATAAATATTTCCAAGAACCCTGTTTTGCATGCACAAACCAAGCATATTGAATTGAAGTATCATTTCTTAAGGGAAAAAGAGCAGAGTAAAGATGTGATCTTGAAGCATGTTTCTACCAAGGAGCAGCTTGCAGATATCTTTACTAAACCTCTGCCTAAGACTACTTTTGAGTATCTTAGAAGTCAACTAGGGGTTGTACCCCTTCATGAGGTTAATTAAGCATGATGTAGATTACATCAATCCCGGAGCTACTTGCAGAATTTTATAAAAGGATTGGTGTAGAAGTGGAGTTATTCCACAAGGGGAGCATCAAGTTGCAGGTTGTTGATGTTGCACAATGAAATTGAACATTACATGTTTTACTTTCAATTTGGCATTGTTGTCAAAGGGGGAGAAGAATTATGTGATTATGGGGAGAAGAACCAGTGACAAGCTGAAGACATGGAGAGCATGGTGAATACTTGGTAATGTAAACCAGGATTCCTATTCACAATCACAACAACAATCAATGGTATTGATATTTGTATTTCCATCAATGCCAAAGGGGGAGATTGTTGGCATTTGCATGAAGATTGCATTAATGATATGCTATGTTGTCATTGATATCAATTAATCGGTAATGATATTGTTGATATTTTTGTAATATTGTTTTGTAACCAGTAGGATGAGCTAGTGAAGGAAACTATAACCGGTAGGAAGAATTTGTGGAGTGAACCAGTATTGCTATATATTGGAGAGTTGAATCGGTAACCGGTAAACCCTACCTATTGTTTTTTATAAAACCTAACTGATTATGTTTGGTGAATTGGTTATATTGGTTTACAATCTGATGATGAGCGGCAATGATTATGACATGTATGATTATTGTATAAAGATAATTTCAAGTGATTTTGGTGCGTTGTTGTAACAGTTTTTGTCTAGGGAGTGAGCAAGTATACTGTATATAATGCAAAGCGCATGATGAGTTACTAAGATCGATGAAGTGGTGATCAAGGAGCGATCAAGGTTTTCTTGATTGATGTATAGAGATTACTATGTAATCCAACAGTCATACTTGAACCGACTTGTTTGTAATCTCTATGAGAATTAGGTTTTGTTGTGTTACTGACCTAATTGATTTGTTTATAAGGTCGATGAGTTGTTTAGTTTCAGAGTTGGAAAAGATCAATTGAGTGTGTGGTTTCCGAACCGGATGATGTATCTGTAGTTTGAGTAAAGGCAGATAGGAGCATGAAAAAGATCTAAACAAGCAAGTGTAGTGCTAATCAAAAAGATCAGCAAACTCCTGTTGTTTTCTAACAATTACATCAGAATTGAAATCCCTTAACCGGGTAAGCTCTAACAAGCTTAGTGCTATTCAAATCCTCTAACAAGGTGATCCATTAGCTTGGATTTTCAAATCCTCTACCGAGGTTACTCCTTATAGGGTATTGCTTCTAACAAGGCATTGTAGTCAATCCCTTAACCAGGTGGTCCCTAATAGGATCTGTTCTTAACATGACTTTTGTATAGCTTTAACAGGCTAGGCTCCTAATAGGGTGAAATTTAGAATAGTTCAGATAGTTATCTTTTGAGTCTCATCTCACCGTGGTTTTTCCCATTTGGGTTTCCACATCAAAAATATTTGTGTCAAGTGGTGATTGTTTTTGTGGTTATGTTATTATGGTTGATTTGCTTAACTACTTAATCTACTTTGATAAGTCATGATAAACGGAAGCATTGAGAAATGAAGTCTGTTGACACATGAAAAAGCATTTGGATGTTTATGAGTTTGAAGTTGTTTACTATTAATTTGTTGTAATAGTCAACCGGTTTATCTTATGAGTTTTTATCTTGACAGTGGTATTACATTGATAGTTTACTTTGAGAGATTGATTTTAAGATTAGTGAAGTTAGTATCAGGTTTTATATCTACTGATTCACCCCCCCTCTCAGTAGTTGGTCGGATTCTTATTCTTTCATCATACCATTAGATTGATGTTTCGATAAGATGTGGATTGTTTTATTAATAGGATGATGATTGATAGGACGCGTGGTCTAGGATTGGCATGTCCATAAAGGTTGATAGTGTGATCAAGATGTAGGATAAAGTCAATGCGGCAATTGATTGATTGATTTAGGGTATAGAATAATCTAGCAGTGTTTCTTGGATAAAGATGTTGAAATGTGATGCTTGTTTTAGCATGAAATGTCACTATCGTAGAAAAGAGAATTTATTGCAAAGTGTGGTAATGATTATGGAGATGATGTATTTGTAAATTTATTATGATAGGTAAATAGAATGGCATGGGTGGAACCAACCAAAAGAATTATGTGACCAAGGGCAACAAAATATCTCACATTTTGTAATTCTAAGGAGTCGCATTCACAACACTAGGTCAAGGAGATGCCCCTAGTTAGGAATGTATCTTGTTGGTACTACTTGATAAAGGGGGAAATACTAACATTTCTTTGGAAGGATATGACAAAAGATATTGAACACCAACAAGTATCAAGCCATAGTAGGTGTAGAAAAGGGATTTATTATGAATGAAGGAAAAGGTTTGTTACAAAGAGAGGATGAAGATTTATTATGAAAGACCAAATAGAATAATGATAGATGGAGAAGCTTAATTTACTACGCATTGTGCCTGTTTTCTAGGTTTTCACAAGGGGACTTGCCCAAGGCACCACCAAAGTGGTTTTCACTAGAGGACGAATGATTTTTCTATACTTTTCTCAATTTTACCATTTTTTGTGATTTTTTTAGTGGCTAATATTCGCCAATTGGCTATTTTTTGAAATTTGGGAATCAAAATTTGGCTAATAAGTTAAACTTTTATGGTGACCTGAATCACCACATTTTTACAATTTTTTTTATTTTAGTGTTATTTAAATCGCCAGAGAATTTATTTTATTAATTTTTTAACTCAAAGATTCGCCACAATATTCGATACACGATTGGAACATATTTACCAACATTTTATAATTTATTGTAGAATATCATAATTATTAGTTACTTTAGGGTCATATCAATAATATTTAGTTGCCACCATTGATTTAAAATAAATCTAATGACCTTCATTGTATTCCATGAGGTAAATTGTACGTACAAGTTGTAATTCTCGTGGGGGTTGAAATTGCTTTTGAAATGTTGATCTCAATGAAAATCAATGGTCTGAAAGCAAATTTTGGCCCCATGAGTATTAAGAATTATTGGTACATTTTATCTCACAAAATACAAAGAGGGCTATTAGATTATTTTAAATTAATGGTAGCAACTAAATAAAGTAGAGTCTACCCCTTAAATTCATTAGTGATTTCCACCTTCAAGTGTCTACTTTTCTATTAAAAAAACTTTTTTTTAAAATGAAAGGATTTGTAGTAGTAATTAATGCATACTCTTATTATTTTCCAAGATTTGCCAATATTTTCTACCCAAAAAAATGATATAAAAAATTCGCCAATAAAATTAATATTTTTTATTGAAAAAAGGAGAGATTCTCCAATAATTTTTTTTTTTTTTTTTAAATTAAATATTTGCCAAGATTTTATACAATTTTTTGAGAGGGGGTTTCTTAAAGTTAACATTTCACATAAGATGCATGTTTACCTGGTTTTCAGGAAGGGAATGATTGTTTTGCTTTTTTATTTTATTTTTATTTTCATATTTTTTTTGACTCTTTTGATATTTTTCTTTACTTTTCTTTTGCAATGGGATACTCTGAGGTTAAAGTATAGAACTTTTTGAGGTGCATACTATTGAGTGGTTTTTCAAGTGTCTCCCCTTTAGGTGTTGCAAGCTGGTATGCATTGAATCCATAAGTTGTTTTGACAATATAAGGACTGAGCCAGTTAGGTTCAAACTACCTTGGATTTTCTCTTTCCTGTTGATTTTTAGGATTCTCTCTTAAGATTAGGTCTCCAATCTCAAACTTGTGGACTTTGACTCTCTTGTTGTAGTTATGACAAAGATGGTTTTGGTAAGCTTGAAGATGATTTAATATTGTTTGATGTCTCTCATCAACAACTCTAGCTCATGTAGTTTGGAAACTTTGTATTCTTCATCATCAATTGATTGTTGCAAGGATACTCTCAAAAATGGTAATTCGACCTCTATAGGAAAAATGTCTTTAGATCCATAAACTAGGTAGTAGGGAGTGGCACCTATAGGGTTGCAAATACTAGTTTTATAGGCCCATGAGGTGGGATTGAGTTGTAAATTCCAATAATGAGTAGCTTCATTGATTGTCATTTTTTATGATTTTTAGGATAGTTTTATTAGACGCCTTAGCTTGACCATTACTCTAAGGGTAATAGGGAGTGGAAAAGTGGTGCTAGATATGAAATTTGTCACAAAATTCATAGACATCTTGATTTTTGAAAGGGAGACCATTATCCATGACAATAGATGAAGAGACATCATAGTGAAAAATGATGCAGTTAAGGATAAACTTAGCAATCTACTTTCTAGTGATATAGGTAATGGGTATGGCTTCAATCTACTTTGTAAATTACTCAGTGGTGATAATGATAAACTTGTGTTCATTGGAAGAAGATGGGTGGATCTTTTCTATGAGGTTGAGTCCTCACTAAGAGAAAGGCCAAGATGTTGTAACGGGATGAAGTTCTTGTGCTGGTGCTTGAATAAGATCTCCATGAATTTAACACTGGTGACATTTCTTGAAAAAGAAGTAAGCATCACATTCCATAGTAGGCTAATAGTAACCAATTTGTATCAATTTATTAGCTAAGGTAGGACCACTAGTTGAGAATTGCATATACCATTGTGAACCTCTCATAAGTTAGTTTGTGCTTCAACATCGTCTAAACATCTAAGGAGGGTACTATCCAGACTTCTTTTGTATAGGATTTCTTTGATGATTACATAATTAGAGGCTTGATGAATAAATTTCCTTCTTTGGTTGGTAGATAGGTCAAGGGAAAGGGTTTGATCATGAAGTTAATTGTAAAAATATTGATACCAAGGGGAATTAGGAGCAACAATTTCACACACAAGTTCAGTATGAAGAAATTTGAAAGTCAGTGTGAGCACATGTTCTACTAGAAATTGATAATGAGAAACATTTGGTGACATGTCCAAGAGAGATCCAACAATAGCCATAGAATCAAACACATTGTTATTTTCTCTAGGAATATGCTCAAACTCAATGGAAGAAAAATATGGCTTGAAATAATATACCATTATCTTGTAAGGAATAAAATTTTCATCTTTTGTAAGATACTCATTATTAACTTTCTTTATGATCAACCGTGAGTCACCATAGACGTGAAATTCTTGAATGTTCCATTGCACTACTATTCTTGATCCTGTAATCAAAGCTTCATATTACACAATGTTGTTAGTACAAGGAAATGGCAATCGATATGCCTTAGCAATACAATCTCCCTATGGTGTGAAGAATAAAACTCTTTCTCTAGATCTATGATGAGTGAATGTTCAATCAAAATATAATTTCCATTGTGTTGAGGATGTCATTATAAAAACTGATTCATTTGGAAATTCAGATACTAATGGATGGTATGAGACTATTGGTGTGTCTTCTAGTTGGTTAGCTATGACTTATCCTTTTATTGCTTTTCTTTTTACATATTTAATCTCAAATTCACTGAGCATCGTGACCCACTTAGCTAATCTTCCCGTGAGTGAAACTTTACTCAATAAGTATATCAAGAGATCAATCTTTGCAATGAGATTTGTTTGGTGACTTAACATATAGTGTCAAAGTTTCTGGGAAGCAAAGGCAACTGTTAGGCAAGCTCATTCAATAGGTGTTGAATTAAGTTCTTATCCCACCAAGGTGTGATTGATGTAACAAATAGCTTTCTCCTTTCTAGAATAATCATGTTGTGCTAAGAGATCTCCTAGTGTTGATTATGTTGCTAAGATGTATAAGATTAAGGGTTTCCCATCAATAGGAGGCATCAAAATTGGCAATAACATTAGATAATCTTTCAATTGTTGAAAATATTCTTGACAATTTTTATCCCATTTGAATGTAACACCTTTATGTAAAAAATGTTGGAATGGTTGATATTTATCTACCAATTATGCAATAAATCTTTTAATAGATTGTAGTTTGTCTTCTAAACTTTGTAATTGAGACAAATTGGTAGGAGGAGGCATTTCCATTATTGCTTTAACCTTGGCAAGATTAACTTCTATGCCTCTACATGAAATAATGTATCTAAGAAACTTTCCTGACGTCACACTAAAGACACACTTTTAAGATTTAATCTAACTTTGAATATTCCAACCGAGCAAAAATTTTGTCTAGCACATTAAGATGATCTTCTCTTGTAAGGTTTTTACCCAATATCTCATTAACGTAGTCCTCCATATAAGTATGCATCATTTCATGAAATATTGTATTCATAGTCCTCTGGTAAGTAGCTCTGACATTCTTAAGACCAAAAGGCATCACGTTCCAATAGTAAGTTCCCCAAGGGCTAGTGAGAGATGTTTTATGTTGATCTTCAAGTGAAATTTTGATTTGTTTGTAACTGGAGAAGTCATTCATCAAAGATAACATCTCATGTCCAACTATGAGATCTACTATGATATTAATATTTGGTAATAGAAAATAATCTTTAGGGAAAGCTTTGTTTAGATCTCTAAAATTGGTACACACATAGATGCACCCATCAAGATTAGTAACAGGAACATGATTTGAAATCCATCATGCATAATCAATTCATTAGTTAAATCCAATGTCCAAGAGCTTTTGAAGTTCCATTTTGACCAATAAAGCAATTTGAGGATGCATTTTTCTTAGATTTTTTTTAACCGGTTTAGCTCTTGGAGCAAATACAAGATGATGTAATACTAATCCAAGATCAAGTCTAGGCATGTCAACATATGACCATGCAAAATTAATCTATCTCTATATAAAGAATGCCATAAAATCCTCTTTCTCTTTTGGTGACAAAGCTTCTGCAAAGTGTATGATCTTAGGTGTCTCTGGTGTGCTCAAATTGATCTTTTCTATCTTCTCTACAAGAAGTGGTGATCTCTCTTGGTTTATGGGGATTGGGTCAAGTCTTCCATCCTTAGGCACCTCAAAGAGGTTTTCACCTTTTAATATGTCCATTATTTTTACTTTTTTAGAGTCTAAAAGTGCCTTTCGATTTTCACTAGAAGACGTTTTTTATTTTAATATTTTTGTGACTAGAAGGATTGGCACACTCTCCAAAGTATGGTGTAGCAACAAGATCCATATTGAAGCCCACTTTATGATCTCCTAGTGATATTCCTTCTTGAATCTTTATAAATTCAATGATTGCCTCATCATTCTTGAACAAATCTAAACTAAGAGGTCCTTGTTGGTCCCAATCAATAAGCTTAGGGTGGACTAAAGGAAATTTATCATCAATTTTTTCAAAGGCTAGGGATACAACAATTAAGGTGATCATAGATGAATCATTGGGATTGTAAAAGGAACTAGTCTAGGTATGGTTAATGGCATGTTTATCTTCACAAGGGGGATCAAAGTCTGGTATTGTACCCTCACTAGAAGTCTTGACTTTGTCAAAAGTGTGAATGCCCTTATTAGAAGATGACTTACTATGACCGAAAAGCACTACAAATGGTCCACACCCTAATCCTTTATTTCCATGTCATAGATTGGGTTGGATAGGCTCTTTGATACCTTGTTCATGAGGTCCTAGGCTACTATGGCCATCATATCCTTTTTGTTCCATAATAGAGAGTCCTTTACCATAATTTTCAATAGGTAGTGTAATAGTTTCTTGATATTCCTCATCCTTATAGATCCATTTAAAGATATTATCATCAATTTATTATTTACATAAATCACCCCATTTTTTGAATGTGGTATGTTTGCATTGCATGACAAATTTGAGATCAGGTTTTATTAGTTATGGTTAACCATGGGATTTAGGTGATAGTGGAAATTTCCCAATGTAAAAGGAGTCACTCATATCATATTCACCACAACCCCTATCATGGACATGG
The DNA here is from genome assembly GCF_030272615.1 of Cryptomeria japonica. Taxonomy (NCBI): domain Eukaryota; kingdom Viridiplantae; phylum Streptophyta; class Pinopsida; order Cupressales; family Cupressaceae; genus Cryptomeria; species Cryptomeria japonica. The sequence continues at coordinate 413,609,702 of NC_081409.1, read as the reverse complement.
ATGTTGATTCTAGTTTTGGAAGTCAAAACAATAGAAGACTTAGCAAAATATGTGGAAGGAACAACTTGCATAGTGTGAATCCATGGGCAACAAAGGAGAATATTATAACTAATCTCAAGGTCCAAATCTTGACATAGGACATCTTGGACTTTAGGACCAACTCAAATAGGTAGGAAAATCACTCCCTTGGAAGGCTGCTCAGCATCATCATAGGATTTGATAACAATTCTCCTCAAGAAATCAATAGTATCCTTAGAGTATCCAAAGGTTTTGACCAATTTCAAATTACAAAAGTTCAAGCCCACTTCACCATCTATCAAAATTCGTTTAATCTTATGTTTGTTCATGAATAATTATAGGTAGAGGGGATCATTATGACATGGATTATGAGAAGGGATGTCATTTTCAGTGAATGTAATCATGTGGGAAGTGGCAAGATGTCCTAAAACTTATCGATATTTATGTTAGTAGGACGCATCCTAAAGTGATTTACCAAGGACAACTTTATGGGTAGCATTGGTGTTTCCAACTAATTGCCTAAGGATTTCCTATGAAATAGTTGATTTCAATCTATAGATTCTTAGATAAGTGGTCAACGAACGAGATTTAAACCCAAAGGTTGAAAGATCTCCTACTCTTTAGGCTTTGGAGGACCTAGGTGGGTGTACCTTGCAATATTTAAAGATTTTGTACAAATATTGATAGCTATTTCTATTATGTAGATAAAACCCAATAGATTTTAACCAAAATGCATATATTTAACCCTAAATTGGCTCTACTCATGGTTTTTTAACTCTATTATGCACAATTGAGAGGGATTTCTACTCTAATCCTACTCCTATGACATAAATTAAAATAGATTTTGAATATTTGAATGTTTATAAACTAGATCTTGGAAATATCAAGTAGATCAGTGCCCAATCCTAAGGTGCGGAGTGAAATTCAAGATCCTTATTGTAAACTTAACCAACAAACATATCAAATTAGTGGACCTTATACATTAATGCCTGACATTTAATGAAACTTCTCATGTTATTGCATAATCATATGTACTTATAGATCCATATTGTCCTCTCAAACCCATAGTACTCTACATGCAAAACTTAATTCTTCCTTGAAGAAACCCATAAACAAATCACACAACTACAAGAAGATTGAAGTGACAAATTAAAATATCCTTGGCATCATTAATTCATGTGCAATTTAAGAGTACAATATGAAGACAACTTCTGCAATATTATGACTAAATTGCTCAAACTAATTGACCATTGTTGTGTAGATCTATACATTCATTCACTGTAAACAAGACTCCAAGTCTAAAATGAGAATTTATCCACTCTATTTTCCTAAATCAAAAGTTCAGAACCTATAAAAAAGAGAAGAAAGAAGAATATAAGGAAAATGAGAAAACTCTAGATCTGACTTGTTGCTAACAACTATCTCTTTCTTTCTCAAATTTGATTTTTTGGAGAATTTTGAATCTTCCATTTTATTTCTCTCCTTTTTTTAATTTCTCTTTTTGTTTTTATATTTTTTATTTCATGTGCAACAATTTATTTTGCCTTTTCTCACTGGACTAGGTCCTTCCCCATGAATGCATTCTTTAACTTAATGAAAATATTTTACAATTGTGATAGTTTTTCCTTGGTTAACAATTTCACTTTCCACATGAAATAATTATAGCATTTTATTAAGCAATTTACCATTATTGATTAAAATAAATACCTAGGTAGTCCTCATTTGTAATTGAAGTCACTTTTCGATAATAGCATTGTGAAATTTTTCTTGATTTATGCTATATCCACCTTGTAACTACAAGAATATTCACTTCAGATTCACCTCTAATAGAGATTTTAGCTTTTCCATTTACTTAAAATTTATGTGAAAGGTTTCATCCCTAAGTGGTAACATTTTGTTATGATGCATTTTACCTCTTTTGAGTAAAATAAGTATCTGGAGTAAGACTTCACGTAAAACCATTTTCACATTTTAGTAAAATTGTTACTAGGTTGCAATAGTTACTATTTTTTTTTTTGAAAATAAGTATAATTCCAAACCTAAATACACTTCCCATTCTTATATATTTTTAACATCAAAAATACCTACAATGTTTATATTCTGACATCCTCACATTATGCCTATGTTTGTTTTCTAGGCAAGTCACTTGAGATGCCAAATTTCCAATGCAACCTCCAACCACTCTTCAATTCTCCTCAAGAGTTGTGCACAACTCCATGAGTCCTAATTTTGGATACCTTGAATATATGTTTTTCCTTTCAACGACTTTAAGCATATTTTTCATTCATCCTTGTAGAATAAAACCCAACTCAATGATCACCATTCGAACTCGCCCTTCATCTAGATAGCTTTTGCATGTTTTCTACAATTTCATTGCAACATTTTTTCCATGGTGCTACTACTACCTATCCCTTTTTTGCATTTTGGTGAATCGATTCAAGATATTACAGTGCATGATGATCAAACAAAATAGCTCGAACTCCTTTCCCTCATCATAATGCCTCTACAATGGTGTCTTGCTTTGCTTTGATTCAATAGACTTTGAGAAGATTCATTGATTGGGTTATAAATGACAAGAATTATAGTCACATTAGTAGTATTGTGCTATATTTTAATCGCCTCTCGAATATAATAATGCTCTTTCCATATTATCATCCATGAGAATCTTTAGAATCTAATCCTTTCACACTACCATTGTGATGGGTTATGGGGAAACATCACATATTAAGATCAAACATCTAATCAAGCAAACAATGCTACTCTAGACATTGCCTTCTCTTGTTAACTTTTCTATATATAGTGAGATCTTTTGAATAGGCCTCTAATTCTCATGGAAACTTGTGTATAAATGTTACCTCACAAACCTTAGTTGCAACCTTAAAACATGTAGAAGGGTATTACTTTGCTTAAAATCAAATTCCAACATTCCAATGTGTCACATTGAAGAATTAAAACCCCTTTCATTGTCTCAATCTGATTTCCCACTCCATGCACATTCATTGCAAGCCCTCTTTCAACCATGTAGACCTACATTAATTCCTCCTTTTGGTTGCAATAGTTACTATGGATGTGTATATTGTTGTGACAAATCACAACCAATGATGGCCACACAAATCCACTACTCATGATGGATATCAAACAAGGAATATTACAGATCGATGGAGAAGATAGGAGATTCAAGCATGAATAACACATTGATAGAAACTCCTTAATAATTATTTCACTGGTCTACTAAAACTTAATCCCCAATTTGCATGTTCCATCTAAAATGAGAACTTGCATGAACAAATTCATTTTAATTTGTAGTAAAAACATGAGAATGGTGGATCGGTGCCTATGGAGAACACAAAAAATGGAGAAAGATCCTTTGAACCCTAATATTTTCCTACCCCTTGCATACCCATGCATAATTTTTCAAATGCCCTAATTCCTCACAAGGTAGCATAGTTACCCCATTGCCCCGCACTTTTTTTTTTTTTTCTCTAATCCTCATGCGAGTGAGAGGGGAATAAAGACTTTAGAAACTTTTTAATTTATTTGTCTACTCATTCTTTTCACACACGCTCCGCCATTACCTTAAATGCTTTTAAAGATAATATCATTAAGAGGTGATATTGATATTAAATCATCTTTGCACAATGGTTTAAAAAACCTTTTATGATTTTTCTCCATCTATCCAATATTAATTTCCCAAAATGAATATAAAATCAATTACTTGCATTTATAAACAGTTAATCATATTATTATTTAAATTATTGAACGATTTAAAACTAAGGCATTTGAGCCCAAACTTAGAAGGACCATGAGATGTCATAATGTAAGTCAGGTCCCCTTGTGGGCCCGGCCTAATTTTTTTTCATTCTAAAATAATTTTTATCTCAAATTGGCTTGAGAGTGATCCTGAATGCATTTGGAGTCAAGATGGTGAAATGGGTCGTTATAGAATTTGCTTTCTAACATTTTTGCAATGTACCAAAATAGGCCAAGTAGCCTCCAAAACCAACCCTTGAAAGTTCACCAAACATCCATATGGAGCCATGAACATGCATAGACACATTGACTGGTGTCGCAAGACAAATTCAGGGTAGCGAGATATTGATGGTCAAAGTTGGTCACTCAGGCGAATTCAACAAATGCAACCATCAGAATCCACCCGAACCTTGTTAATCACGTTCCTTGAAAAAATACTTAATCTCTTGCTAAAAAGTCACCACTGGATGGGATGGTTAATTAAGATAAAGTGAATACATTTGCCAAGCAATTTCACCTGAATCCATTCGCTAGGCATCAACTTATTCAAACTCAAAGTGGGCTACTTGGGAAGAATTTGCAAGTGTGTTTCAGAATGCTGCAATCAGTTTTCTCAAAATAAGCACTTTAAATTTTTCAAAAATTTGAAGGCGCTAGTACATAGGAGAAATAAGTAGGATCTCAAGAATAGATATTTGTATTGGTGTCTTTCCCAAGTGATCTAGGTGGTTGAATTGATTGGAAGGTTGTGATTTGGAAGTGGCCCCTTAAAGGATTACTTTGGATCTATGATTAACAGTTGCACATTCGGGATTTTTTTTCTTGATAGTAATGGTTGAAACATGGTCATCAACTTGATCAACTCGACTCAATGTGTACTCATAATCCACATTGGCATAATTGACATTATTATGATTTCCTTGATTAGAGGTACCTCGCTTTCCATGATCACATAAGGGATCCTTGAAAACCACATAGTCAAAATTTTGATGTTCTTATTGGGATTTCAATCACAATATCACCTTGGTCAATGAGGTCCTGGATGATGTTTTTCAATTTGAAGCAATTGGAGTTTATTCCCCTTTTGTTCTATGGTAATAAAAAAAATTGGCATTTTTCCACCATGCAATTTTAACCTGAGGATTATACTCTTTGATTTCAGGGAGCGTGATTGCATTGGATTGGATCAATTTTTGAAGAGATGATTCAATAGACTGACTCAATGGTGTGTATTTATGTTTTGGAAAATTTGCTTTAGATCCGTTTTGCAAATTATTATGAACAACATTTGATGATTGAACAATATTGGATGTTTGAACATTGTCAGACCCTTTAGAATGTGATGTAGAAGCTCCTTGAAGAGTAATCATGGGTTGCGAATTATTAACCATTTTTGTATCGATCACACAATCTTTGAGTATGTTTATATTCTTCTTCCAAATTTAGATTTGTCATTAGATGAATGATCTATATTGTCTTTGAAGATTTTGTTAGTTCCTTTGTTGATAAGAGCCCTTTTAACCCTAATGCCCCATGTCAATAACTTGTTTGAAATTGTTGAGACCTTCAACATATAATTGAAACATCATTTTGAGGGTCAAATTTTGTATGAAGATATCAACCTATTGTTTTTCAGGAATGTCAAATGGGCATTTGCTAGCAAGGTTCCTCCATCCTTGCAAGAAGGAGGAAAAGGATTCCCCAGATTTTTGCTTAATGTTATAAAGGTCACTCAAAGACACCTCATGGTCAATGATATAAGAGAAATGTACAATGATTTTTTCAGAAAGTTCTTGAAATGTTTTGATATCACGTGGGAGATGAGATAACCGTTCCATTACCTAACCACCTAAATTTGTGGGAAGAGGGACATCAAGTATGTGTCATTGTAAGAAACCTCTAGGCATGATATATAAAATTCTCTGACAAGTTCAATTAGATCACTTTTCCCCTTATATTTTTTAAATTTTGGTATGTCAAAGTTTGGGGGAAAAGGAGGCATAGGTATACTTCTATCAAAAGGATAAGAACAAATTTCTTCAAATAAGTATGTCATTTTGGTTTGTCCCATTTGTATGTTTCTTGATTTTTTGTTCAAGGTTCTGCAATTGTTGAGGCAATATATCAGTTGGTTGAAGGGGAGGATTTGCATTATGATTTTGGAATTGATGCATGTTGTTACTTGATGTTGTCATAAGTGAAGAACAAAGAGGATTGATGCCATAATTGATTTTTTGTCATATTGAAGATGGAGGCATTTGATATTGGTTGTAAGTCAAATTCTGATTCGAGGGTGGAGGATAGGTCATGTTTCGATTAGGCCCCAATTTTTAATGATGTGCCCCCATGTATTTGTTTTGATAAGTAGGATGTGTGTTATGCTGGGGATTGTTATTTTGTAGGAGATAATTTCAAATAATGTTCATGAGATTATGATTGTATGTTCCACTAGTTGCAGGGGCATTTTGACTTCAAGGAGGAGGTGGAATATTTTGACTTGAGATTTGACTTGATGTAGGATTGGATGTACCTTGAATGAAATTTGGTTGGCTCGAAGGATTGACATTTGTATTTGATGAGCTTGTTGTGGTACTTGTGGTGTTGGTTGGAGGAGGAGGTTGGATATTTTCTTGTGAAACATGATTGTTGGTAGGATTTTGAATTGATGATGAAGATGAAGGATTGACTTGGTTTTGTTTGGGAAGTGCATTTTGATTCACTAATTTTTGATTGGGTAGTGTTGCACTCTAAATTGGTTGAGACAGGTTTTTCTCAATGAGTGACACACTTGGATTAGAAGATGTCAAATTTGAATTAGGTTGTGCCCCACTTATTTTAGGTTTTAAAGGTAGACCAAAAAGAGGGTTGTTAAATTGGAAATCAAATGATGACGATGAACCCAAATCACTTGGTTTCGGTTTATATTGATGTGGATTTGGAAAGTTAGCCAAATTGAGAAGATCCATGTCAGGTGAAGTTTCTTTGATATTCGAGATTGCAAAATTTTGGGGCAATTTGGCTCCTTATTATACTAATAGTAGGAAGTATTGATATTGGTCTACTGTGAGAGGGGCATCCATTATGGATTGAATTTTAAGGTGTTGTAAGCCTTTGTCAATCGGACTCTTGGGTTAAATTTTCTCTAATATTTTCTATGGACATATCAAGAGGAGGTTCTAATGGATATTCAAGTATGGGACTCAGATTCAGATCTTTGGTAGTAGTAATAGGTAGGATTAATCATGGGAACATATTGAGATTGCTCCATCTTGTTCTTCTTGCTTTGGGACCTAGTAACGAAAAGAATAAGAAAGACTTTGAGGTTATAGAGATGAGATGCAAACTATATGGAATTAAAGACTATATTGTCGGATTTTTCAAATGTTTTTTAGATTAATAACATGACAAAGAAAAGATAACCAAGGATTGTCAAAGGAATGTCTAGACCTTGGATAATGAAACTTGATAATGATTTGATTATTCAAGCACACACTAGACTAATGAGTCCAAGCTCAATGGATAGGAGGATAGACTAAACTAACCCAATATGGAGGCCAAATCAATGATGAGAAAGATTCAAGGTATTGACAACAAATGATTAATCCGTGGTTTTGATTAATGCAAATTGATCTAGATGCAAGGAAATTGTGATTGGTTCTAAAGATGCAAGACAAATGCAAGGAAATAAAATGTGCAATCCTTCTAGTCTCAACTAAGTCTGAATTTGAGATTAATTTTGATCAACATTTTAAAAGATTTTTGGAACAAGTCATTTTTGAAGAAATAAGACATTTGACAAGAATTAGAAGACAAATAGGCTATTTGACTTGGACTAAAACAACTCCATGATCCAGAGTTCACAAGAGGGGCATAAAGGTGCTCACAAATTCAATTGACTCTACTAGTAAAGCATATCTAATTTAACATACACTTATGAGAAAACACTTCCTACTCAAGGTGACAAAGGATATTACTTGATAGAGCTCTCACTACAATAAAATGCCTATCCACAACATACAGATAGAGGTTAGGTGACACGAGATTGGTAGCATACACTAAAAAAAATGGTGCACCTTTACTCTTACCCCGAAGATTTGAAGATATTATGAATTGGGGGATTTATGTTTTACTATGGGAGGTACATGGAGAGTATCTACAAGGTATGATCTGCACTCCCTAAACTATCAAGTATGGAATTTGGGCTTCTATTTACAAAATTGTTTATAGTAATTCTCTGAGGAACATCTCCACATACAAAAATTTGTGAAGTGGGCTACTTAAAGCTCTTAAAAACCTTATAGGTCTAGGGCCACTAGATACCCAATTCAGATTGCACTCTAGTTTATGTTTAAAATTGGACAAGCTTTCACTTGCTACCTTTTATATAGTGTCTTGAAGAGAAAAACTGCTCGAGGTCAAACCAAGAGGTGATGAAATCCTCAAGGAAGCCTCTCCTAAAAAAGAAAAGTAGGGTGTTGTTATGAATTTCTCATGCACCCCAAATTTGCAAATGCAAGGGGAGAGGATATGTGCACAATGGTGGGTCCCCAACAAAAGCACAAGTGTACAAAACACAAAAGAAAAAGTTTGTTTTAAAGCACCAATGCGAAATGTTTTCTCATCTTTGAAGAAAACAAAGATAACAAAAAGAAATATAAAACCATGCAATACCATAGATTAGAAGTTTCAAGTAAGAAACACTTTCCACACTTTGGTCCTACAACAAGATTGTTAGTAGTTTCAAGATGAATCTTTGTTGGATGGAATAAAAGTTACACAAACTCATTAGTACTAGATTTAGATAATAGAATAACTCAACATGGAGGATCAATAGAACCCTAAAACCTATAAGCCAAAATGTAGAACTAAAATCACAAACTCTTTTGTATCTTCAACTATGCCACTCTAGCAATCAAATGCACCATATAAAGCATCAAAGGCCCCACATAATTTTATCAATAGCACCATAGTATTGCAAAAGCACCACTCTACTAACCAATTGTGCCAAATTACAAATCAAATGCACCACAACTAATCAATTATGCACTTCTATTCCTAGAGAACTCAAAATCAATGTTTCACAACTAGAGACTTGAAAATACATCAAAAGCTCACAAAAAGTGTTCAAATATAGAACATGGGGTCCCACTAAGCGTGCCAAATATGTAGACTAGAAAACTGCAATGTTTAGATTGTTCAAGAATATCCACCAAATCCTCGAATCAAAGCTAAAATCTAGTCTAACCTATGAAGAACGTGATACGGAAGAAGAGAGAATGAATGTAAAATCCTCAAGCATACTATGACTAACCCAATCAAAGATACTACTATGAAATCCAATGCAAAAGTAATAGCATCATCAAACATAATAAAGTAGAGGAAATGAGCTTCACATAAAATGAAAGTACAATGACATCAAATACAATGGCTCCTTTGAATATCTCCATAGCTCCCAAGTTTCCTTCTTAAAGATAGTAGTATTTCCCTCACAAATATGTAAGCACAAAGATTTAGACAAAAGGAAAGCTCAAGTATGGTGGTTAACCAAAAACTATAGGCAAAGATTTGAATATATAGGCTTGGAGGGGAATCAATCAATGATCAAGTTCAAATTGAACACATAAGAGGTTGAATGACTCAGATTGCGTAGGACAAACTTTGCCAAAGATAGTGAGAGAGTGGAGAATCTGGTGAAAGAAATTGGAGGACAAGTGGTGGTGGTTGTCAGAAAGTGGAGAGAGTGGGAAGGTGAGTGAAAAAATAGGATATTAAATAATAAAATTATTTAATTTCATGAGCAAGGGGTAACCGTAAATAGATATTTATCCTTTTACCAAACTGAGGAGTGAAAGAATAAATGGATTTATTTATTCAACCATAGAGGAATAGTTAGTTAACTAAATAATAAAAATTATTTAATTATAAAAGGACTTTAGAAAAAAAATGATGAGAATAATTAATTAATTAAAAATAAATTAATTATAAGATAAATGATAATTAATTAAGTAATATAAATTTACTTAATTAATATGGAGAGGGGGCACGATTAGTAGGTTGATTGAATAATTAAAAAAATATTTAAGTATGGACAAGGAACAATGATTAGAGGAATGTTAATTTTTGGTGTCTACAGATAATAACATAGAAATTGCAAGAAGAAAAATAACCCACTTATGATTTCTTCAATAAAATAAAATTACAAACTTAGAAATTACAAAGCTACAACCACATGGTCTTTATTTATTACAAAGAAAACTGACTTTGTAAGAAAACTCTATGATTCAAAGTTACAATCTCAACTATTATTGTTGTATGTTGTAACCTTTGGTCGCCTCTTTATTTAGCACCAATAACTGCCTTAGAATGTTCTATAATGTGTAACTTTTCTTCTTTTTGGTGCCCAATAGTCTAGTGGTTCATTTTTCACCCTAGAGAATTTTCATTGAAACTTGACTTTTGGTGGCACACCTTTTGGGAGTCATAACTTTTGATTCGAGCGTCCAATTTTATATTATAATACATCATTGGAAATCTTGCAAAAAAGATCTATAATGCCCAAATCATTTTAAAATCATTTCTTCCATTTTTTGAGCTTTTATGAGGCTTCTAAGGTCTTCAAATTTTATTTTGAAATTTTATAAAAGAATTTCCCAAGACAAAAACTTTAATATCTCCCCAACGATATAGGATATTGAGATGATTATTTCACCAATCATTTTATTTTTCAATTCTAGTCTTTGAGGTCAGTTTTCATGTCCATGCACATCATCGCCACCATAATCTACGTTGCCTACTAGATGGTGATTCAAGGTGAAAATTTTGACTTATGTGAGATTTTGAGGCAATAACTATTGGATAATGTGGAGAGGACCAAAAACAAAATGTATCCATTTAGGTAATGGGTCCCTGATAATTTGTCCAACATTTGTATTTATGAATCAGATTTCAAGGATTAGGAGCAATGTATGGGATAAGTTATGTCCTTTTGGGGTTCAATTCAAGCAACACATTATGGGTTTTAAAAATGATGCAGAGGCATACAACACCCTGTATTGGGGGTGGTTTAGGCATTTCCATTGTAAGATGTAGGAAAGGGAAAGGGTTCCTGCTAGTTTGGTCTAGAAATATAGAAATGAGATCACTTTTCTAGTTTGTAAAGACCATTTCTACATTGAAGCGGTAGAGCCAAGGACTACTTGGATACTTGAGTTACCTTATGAAATATCAGAGGAGTATGTGGAGAAGAAAATTGAGACTTTGTTGTAGTTGTCAATTTATCTGCAAGTAGAAATATTTGGGATAATAGTTGATATTTTGAGCAAGATGATTTAGAAGGAGGCTAAGACCAAACATTTAAAGAGGATGGAGACACTATATAAAAAGAAATTTTCCCATGGTGGTAGATGCCTTTGGAAAGAAAGCATAGTGGAGAACTAGGTCATTTTATACTTCTCCGATGAAGATTGGTTTCTCTAGAACCCCAGTGAGAGAAATATCAAGTGAGAAGAAAGGACAAAGACCTAAGTAGAAGGCAACAAGGAGAAAATCTAATCCAGAGCCTGACATTGAGAAAGTAGATAGTAGTAGCATAGATGAAGTGCAAAAGGAGACGTTTGTGACTAAGAGGTCTGCAAGGATAAAAGTTAAAGAGGAGGATGATGAAAGTGAAGATGAAATTATGCCCCTTAGTGAGAGGAAGAAAACTAATGTCTCTTCAGTAGAGGCCCCAGCCAAGAAAAGGAAGGAGACAAAAGTAAAGAAGAAAGAAACAAAAATAGATAAGGGTAAGAATAAGAATACTAGTTCCCCTTAGTTGATGTTGATTATCAACCTCTTGATCTTAATAGATTGGTGAAATTATGCCCCTTAGTGAGAGGAAGAGAACTAATGTCTCTTCAGTAGAGGCCCCAACCAAGAAAAGGAAGGAGACAAAAGTAAAGAAGAAAGAAACAAAAATAGATAAGGGTAAGAATAAGAATACTAGTTCCCCCCAGTTGATGTTGATTATCAACCTCTTGATCTTAATAGATTGGTGAAATTATGCCCCTTAGTGAGAGGAAGAGAACTAATGTCTCTTCAGTAGAGGCCCCAGCCAAGAAAAGGAAGGAGACAAAAGTAAAGAAGAAAGAAACAAAAATAGATAAGGGTAAGAATAAGAATACTAGTTCCCCCCAGTTGATGTTGATTATCAACCTCTTGATCTTAATAGATTGGTGAATGCCATCTTGATCTTAATAGATTGGTGAAGGCCATTGTTTGATACTTGATCACATTCAACAAGAATGTTACTAATACTGTAGATATATTACTAGTAGATTTGTTGGAGGCTTGGTGGAGAGAAGAAAGGAAGAAGTAAGGAAGGTGTCCAACATTCAAACTAGTGAATTGGATATAGTATATAGTCCCTTATCTCGAGACGATAGGAAAAATATCATTCAAATTCTTAACGCAATGTTAAGAACTAAAGAGAGAGCCAACCTACTCATGGGTGAGGAATTGGATTAATATCAAAGGGTGGTCAAACCAAATGAAGAAGTAGTAGAAAATTTTGCAAAATAGTGTGTCTTCTCCCATGGAGAAGACAAACACTGGTACTGGACTGGTGGTGACTGGAGTTGGTGCCCCCAATGGTGGTAATGTTGAAAATGATATAGAGAAGAAGACTGGTGATCAAAAAGATGATAATGTAGGTTTGAAAACTTGTTTGAATAATCTAATGGAGGTAGACAAGTGTGTGGACACAATTGCAGAGAAGATTCCAGAGAAGGAACAAGAAAATGAGAAGGTGACAGAGGAAGAGAAGGATATGGAGCCTAGTGGAGAATCTTTTGGACATTTTAGAGATTATGTTTTTTATTTGTTGAGCCTACAAATGTAATTTGAACCAATTTTCACTTCTGAGGTACTCTAGGTACCTATATCTCAAGGTAAGATCGACCTCAACTAGTTGTCTCCCCTGCACATGCTTCATTTGGGCGATATTCACCATTTTGCATTCAAAAAAATGCATTAAAGCACATATACAAGGCTTAAAAGTTATTGATGATGAAGTGAAAGTCCTTCATGAAGGACTTCCATAAATTGTTTTGGATGAGAGTTTATCTAGTGAGGAACAACTATAGTAACCGCTTAAGAGTTTCAAGGAGCATCCTTCCACATTAAAAAATAAAGTTTTGAAGGAGGAAGATAAAAATATAGAAGATAAATATTAAATAAGTTAGTAGATAGATGTGCAGTAGCACATATCAGGCTACAAGATAGTTTAAAGTTTTTTTTAAAAAGTGTAAAGGATGTAGTAGTCGCATATAAGTTTTGTCACAAGTGGCCTAAATCTATTAAAGACATTAAGGGACAAATAAACAGTGTAGAATCACATATTCTAAAGTTAGCTAGTACTATAGACTTGAAGAAAGATGTTGATGGTAATGGAAGGCTTCAAAATGAGAATTCGTACATCCAGTTTAATCTACTAACTGATCAAAAGGACAAGATTAAGACATAGTTTGTTCTTTGTAGATTTGCAACTCACCAGCATGGTTAGAATTCTTGATGACTCTCAAAAGTTGGGTCGGGCAGTAAAGGTTACAGGTAGTTGCAATGAGACATAAGATCTTATTTTGAAGATGGAAAGTTAGTATAATATTTTGACCCTTGCAAGGAATGATTGGAAGACCACCTAGTCTCAACTCAAGTTTGTTCATAAGGGTATTATGCCCCCAGCTATACAAACTCCTTAATTTTTTTTTGGTAAGACATTTTTGTTTCTATATACTTATATGTTGATGAATAAAAGAATGTTGGAATATAATTTTTGGTTTTTAATTTTATTCATACCCTAAGGGAGAGTTGCTATAGATAGGGGGAGAAATTTGTTGAGAATTTATTGAATTTGTATAGTGAGGTGGAGTTTCCCTTTGTCCTTGATGTCAAAGGAGGAGAGATATACTTATGTTTGGAGAGAGTTAATGATCGAGATTCTATTGTTGATTGGTGGTAAAAGTGTTGTCATTAATGACAAAGGGGGATATTGTTGCAAATATGAGTTTGTGTTATCATTGATGTCAAACTTGTTGTCATTGATGATAACTTGGTCTGAGAGATTGATTAGTTGTGGTATGGAATAATGCGGTATTAGAGGATTGGTTATGATTTAATGCACGTGTGGATATTGATTGTGTTTGCTTTAGATGGTATATCTAGTTGTCTTATGACCTTTTCCAAAACTTTGGAGGTGTATTATATGGTCCATAGTTAAAGTTGGCTAAATGTGACTGTCTCGATGAATAGTCTTTCAGACTCAATATAGTTTTATGGTCCGCATTGTAGTACATTGCTTCATCATTACTTGTGGTTCACAGGGGCTTCACTGGATAGGCAATATTATATCATGTGCATTCATATTGAGGTTTTTAAGATCCCAAAAATGATGGTGCAATATATTGCCTATCGATGAAAACAGAGGGGTTTTTAATTATGACTATGAAAAAATATAATATTTTGTGAAAATAGGGGGCTTTTAATTTGGGTTGTGTATTGGGAGGGGGTGACAAAAAAGGAGTTTAGGGCAAATTGTTTTGAAAATAGGAGGATTATTTAGTGTATCATGAGGGCACGTGCTATAACCCATGTTGTGGTTGTAGTATGATGTTGGTGGATGAAAATTATTGATATAACTTAGTTTTTATGTTCTCATTTGATCTACAATTGAAGTTGTGATGGTTTGAGTATCGACTTGTATAGTGATAGTGTGACAATTTGCAGGAATGTGATACATTCCTCCTCCTTCATTTGCTTTGGTGATGCGACTTAATTATTTAGATATGTTGGTGTCGGGTAATGTTATTTTCTGCATCCACAAGAGTTTTGATGATCCACATCATTTTTTGAGTAAGTTTGAATCATGTGTTTTAATGGTTCTATCCTTTGTAGTGAGCTTGTGTAGTTTTGACATATGAAGTAGAGTGTAGAGTTGAAGGAAATAATTTGAGAAGTAATAGGAAGGTATGCCAACATGGTGTGATACTTCACATGTTTTAATTTTCCTTCTGTATTACTTTGGCGATTGTTTTAGGAATGATTTTTATATCCTACATGTTACATCTAATTAGGTTGACCTAATTGATGTTTCTTTGGTTGCAAATGGTATATAAAGATGAAATCCATTTGGAGGATTAAACATGTTGTATGAGTGAGATGATAATTTTTGTATGGTGTATCTTGTAAGTACAAAGTTTTGCTAGTGTAGTTAAGAAGTGATGAAGTCAGTTTCAAATGTGTAACAACAGTGAACT
Organism: Cryptomeria japonica; assembly: GCF_030272615.1. Lineage (NCBI taxonomy): Eukaryota > Viridiplantae > Streptophyta > Pinopsida > Cupressales > Cupressaceae > Cryptomeria > Cryptomeria japonica. Next base: position 413,594,643 of record NC_081409.1, on the reverse strand, counting down.
GTAATCAACATTTTAGGGGATGCATTTCTACTTAGCTCAATAACTATTACTCTTTATAATTAGATCTATTGTATCTTTCCATGAAGAAGTGATATTCAATGGTTTTCAAGTCCATTGTATCTTTCCCTAAAGTTGTGTGCATTAGCCTACAAGTCCAAATCAGGAGCAAGTGAGGTTCCTTGGCCAAGCACCTAAAAAATTATAGTTAGTTTTCAAATAGTGAGATAGTTCTCATTGTGATTTTTCCCTCATTAGGTTTTCCACATAAAATATTGGTTTTCATATGTGGTTTCTCTTTTTTTTTAAAGTTCTTTTCTTTTGCACTTTTGATAATTGGAATGAGTATTGAATAAATGGTTAATTTTTAAGATATAATGATTCACCCCCTCCTCTTGGCATCTGAAAGTTTTCAACACCTTTGTCACATCTAGTTATCTTGTGATACATTTGAAAAACTTATGTTGAATTCATGAGTACTTTGGCACATCTAGTTCGTGCTTTTGTGCATTTGGTCAACAAAGTTTCACTTTTGGTTAGTACTATGATGCATCTGGTCTATGTCATCTAGGGTTATATTTAATTATCTTTTTTTAATCTAAGGATTTAAATCTTCTATATTTTTAGTCAAATTTGAGTAGTATCAGTTTGAAACTAGCCCTCTAACTTCATTTTCACATCATTTTCCAGGGTTTGTTCCTTTATGGTTTGTTGTTCCTTTTGCATGTGGAATTTCAAGACTTGAAGGTTGGCAAAGCTAGCTTGGAACTCTTTGAATTGGATCAAGGAAAATTTTAAGTGTTAAATATAATTGCACATTTTCTAAACCCTATCATTTACTTTTTCAAGTGATCATAGTATTTACTATGTCACAAAATCATATCTTATTTTAGACTATCTTTCTTGTTATGTCTTCCTCACATTGAAACTGGACTTAACATTAATCTTACACCTTTCAATTTGGGATCTACAATGAACAATTATCTTTTAATCCCCAATATCTACTTATGAATGCTCTCCTCTCGCATCTTAGGGTCATCTTTATTTTTATTTTTATAGGGACTTACTAGAGAAGTGATCACTCTAGGGGAGGACTTCAACCCTTGAGTTCTAGTAGAGTATAAAGAACGAGGGGTGAATTGAAAGACATGCCTCTTGAGAGTGGAATATTATCAATATGGGCTAAGCCTTTAAGAATTTTATATCTTAAAGAAGAAAAGGTGGAGTTTGGATTACCCTTTCCTTTTAGTTGTTTGTTAGTGTTCCCTTTAATCTACATGATTATGCCACAACATATGCTTTGTTCAACATATGTTGTCATTGATTTTAAAGGCATGCCAAAGGAGTTCAATTGGTATCTAAGGATCTCACTATAGTGTTGAATAGACATGTAATTGTATAGCCATAACTATCTTAATTTTTGTCATTTCTATGACCAAATATTTGAGTTTTAGAAGTATAGTGACAAGTGATATCATTTTATTATTATATTGTATCTATTCTAGGTGTTGAAGGTTATACAAAAGAATCTGCAATATGTTACTGAGGTTTGTTCCTCAAACAATATATTTAAACTAGCAATTTGTTTTGTTCCACGTTCTATTATACTTAAGAGTTATGACCTGTAGTTTGGAAGGATAGTATGTCTACACATGTTATGTTCGATTCCATATTTTTAGGAGTTGAGCTTCAATGGACAAAAATTAGAAGTGACACAGCAATCACTATGCTAGTTGGCCAAATGGGTTAATATTTTGGTTTGATGTGTTAGAGGTATGTAACGTGTGCTCACTAGAGATAGCATAGATGGATGACTATTGCGACTAGATAAATTTATATTGGGTTATGTATAGAATGTCCTTTTTTTTGGAGTAAAGTATGGTGTTTTGCACCTGGCCTATTAAATGTTTGGTTAAGGGTTATTCTTGTGGTTTAATTGCATATGCATCAACCTTATTCTAGGTTGACAAGTGAATGTAATAATCATTGTAACACACAAAAATTGTTGATATAGGACTATTCCTAGTGTGTCCACTATTATAATATTTTAAAGTGTAATGATTGATATGTAGTAGAAGGGTGATGCTATGTGAGTTGCATCCAATTCATTGTGTGGTTTCAATTGAAGATCATATGCACTATGTGAGAGGGTTCTAAAGTTTGTTCAGAAAAAAAGAAAGTTGTGTATTTAGTCTTGAAGGTCCATAATTCATATCTTTTGTATTCTTGGTGGGATTTGTATCTCACATTTTGAGTTGGTGCTCAGATCTTGGAGTTAGTGATTGGTGTCTCCTGTAGGTTAGTTCCTACAAAAGTAATCAAGGATTAGTGTCTCTATTAGGTTGATGCCTACTTCATATTGTAAATTCCTTATTATTTTCCTACTTTGTGAGGCTAGATTTGGACAGTAGATCCAAGTAGCTATTCTCACCATGGTTTTTCCCATTTTGAATTTTCACATAAATATAGTGTTCATTGTGTGGATGTGTTCTTGTGTGTTGACTAATTTCTTTATCATTAAGGAAAGACAGTAATTTTTTCTTTGATGTTTTGGAGCTCATTCTTGGAGAAGTTATTAATAATAGTTAATATTTAATCAAGTTGAAATTGGCATATATTGATTCACCTCCCCTCTTAGTATATTTTGTGCCCTTCAATTGGTATTAGATCATAGTTCCTTCCAGAAGAATCTTAATATCTTGAGATAGATTCGGGATGACACACTCAATTCCCCAAGAAGGTTTTATTTCAAATAAGGCATCTCTTTTTTATGGATCCAATTACTCTTTTTGGAGTGTGAGAATAGAATCATATTTGGTGGCCCTAGGGTTTGATGTTTGGCAATTAGTTGTCGATGATAATGAAAAACCTAATAGTCCTCCAAAAGATCAAGTCAAAAAGAAGGCTTGTGAAAATAATGACAAGCCAAGTAATTTTATTTTATGTAGTTTATCTAACTATAAGTTTGCGAAGATTATGCATTGTTGGAAAGAAAAAGAAGTGTGGGTTAAGTTGCACAACATCTATGAAGGATATGACAACATAAAACAAGAAAAGCTTTAGACCTACTAAAGTTAATTTGAGAGTCTGAAAATGAAGGAAAAGAAGAACATGTCTACATTCCTACTGATGAGTCCTAGTTTATACCTTTTATTGCAAACATGTTAAGATGTTTAATACTTTCATATACTACTCCTAGGGTCATATGTAATGCTTTAATGCCCTTTTTGATCCTATACGTTGAATGTGTTGTCCTTATTCTGAGACCTTTATTGTTTTGTTGTTTTCCACAATGGGGGTACCCCCAATTTGCCATGAACCTAAATACCATAGCCTTATCTTATAGGATTAGGATTGTGAACCTATGTTCAGAGGATATGGTTGGTTGGATTATTTCCTTAAGCTACATGATTTTGATGATGGAGTTGCCTTGGAATTTGCATAGACACTGAAATATAACCAAATAGAGGTCAAAGTGTTAAGAGTGCTTGTTACAGAGTAGAGAATTGCACAAATCACGGGCTTACCTACGATTGGAGAACCATTTCCTTAGAATAAAGATGCTAGGTCATCTAGAGCCCAGTTTATAGAGCATGGTGATCCTCTAATAGAGATTTCTCATCAAGGAACAAGGTGATTGTCATTGCCACCACTTTGGGCTCATAGGGTAACAATGTAACATTCATCATCATGTATCTCACTTGTGAGGGTTGCCAATCATAGTTGTATTCTATTCATTTTAAGCTCTTAAGTCACTTAAGGCACAGACAGTTGATGAATGTTCTAAATGTCTTTTATAACATGTTGAATTAGATGGACTCCCATGTATAGAAAGTTAATATTCAATCAGTCTATCACCATTGTTTAATCCAGTTGTTAGTTGAGAAAACCCTAGTTGAAGCAAATCCTGGGATGCAATGCATAGATTTTTTGGATATAACCAGAGGTCAACCATTAAGACAGGTGCTTCTTGTTAAGGGAGTTGTAGGAGCTTCATCCTCCAGAGAAACTAGTATCTCTAACAAAAGTTCTTCAAGTCAAGAAGAGGTTTTTGGTCAGGATGCAGAAGAAATCCCTGTCGCACAACCACCACCAAATATTAAGGGTAACAAGAGGAAACAAACACAGGGGACAATGGTAAAAGAGAAAAAGAAGGTCAATCTTTCAAATCCTGCTCCAAAGAAGTTTGCGCCAAAAAAGCCTTTACCTAAGAAGAAGAAGGCTGGGGTATCTAAGTCCCTACAACAGCTCAACAAGTCAAAACATCTACCGCATCAACAAGTCAAACTTCCTAGAAATATAAGCAAACTATTAAACCTTCTATTAGTAAAACTCCTACCAAAAGTAGTCATAGACTGAGGAGGAAATTCAAGGGAAAAACTATTGAAAGGGAAAAGATTGAAATACCAATCTTAGACACAAAAGAAGAGGAGGAGGAAGAAATTTTTGAAAGGGATTCTCATGAGAATCAACCATCTCCTCCTCCATTGTTCCTTGCTCAAGACATAGAGGCCTCTTAGTCTGAAGAAATATCTAAAGAAGAGGAATCAGAAGATGTAGCATAGGATGAGGAAGAAGTTGTAGAAGAAGTATCAGTTCACTCTGGAGAAATCTAGGTTGACCTAAATATTGAGGAAATCCACGATCAACAACAACAACCTAATAAGGAACATTTTGTTGAGGAGGAGCATGTTGTATCACTGTTGGAGAATCTAGTAGAGGCACTAGAATAGGTCAATCAGGAGGAACAAATAAGAAAGATCATGGTGAGTGTGCATAATCCACATTCATTTTCTTGGGCTTCAATTGCATTTAAATTATGGAAGTTGTTGGAAAACAAGGAGAAGGAATGGAAAGAAGAAAAAGAATAGTTAGAGGGAAAATTAAAGGAAAAAGATGCAGAGATAAATAGGCTAGAGGATAGGTTAGATAATGTGGCCACCTTGGTGCCACAAATAATTGAATGTAGACCGCCTCCTAGGATATATGCCCTCCATTTGAAACAATTGCATCTCTCATATAAGTTGAGTAGGAAATTGTCTGGTTTCAATTCATATTTAATGACTCCTCATGACTTTATGAGTGCCTATAAAAAATCATCTCCCCAGTAGAAAAATTTATTATGTGAGTTTTATCTCCATAATTATGTTATTCCTTGCACCCCACAATGGAGTCTATTGATAACAATTGGAGATTTTCACCTTGGATAATTCATGTCTTACATTCAAAATGAAAACAATAGAGGTGAACAAGTAAGGGAGTACTTGGATATGGAAAAAATTGCTCCATTGCCATTGAGAGCTAAAGTAGGGGACCCTGATGAGATTTACTACAGTTAAAACCAGTTGACCTATAAGCCCAGTAGAAGGGGGAAGGTGTTAGCATTAAGAGAGGCAACTTATAGTGAATATGATAAAATGGTAGAAACGTCAGCAAGGACAATGTATGGATACCTAGATCATAGATGGAATTGGTTACTTGAAGACCTTGAGAGAAAAGAGCATCACTCACTCAAGAATTATCATGCAACACTCAAAAGGGAAGCTACTTATATTCATTTCGGTTGGTCACATCAAGAGAGATGGATACCATTAATCTTCCATCCACCCATGTTGTAGTGGCCTGTTCCACATTGGGAGGAGCTTCATTATTACGATGTAGAGAAGGAAAAGGGAAGATGGGAAAATTTTAAGAAGGACCAAGGATTCTATTGGAGTCCTATTGTCAAGATAAGGGGAGAAACTCCTGTAGGAGATTTTAGGTTGCCAACTTCACAAGAAAATCATAAACCATCTGCTGGTGGACCAACAAAATCTTCAGTTGGGGGGGGGGGGATGATGAGTCCTAGTTTTTTCCTTTTATTGCAAACATTTTAAGATGTTTAATACTTTCATATACTACTCCTAGGGTCATATGTCATGCTTTAATGTCCTTTTTGAGCCTATATGTTGAATGTGTTGTCCTCATTTCGAGACCTTTGTTGTTTTATATATATATATATATATATATATATATATATATATATATAACAACTCTATCTTTGAGTGATGATGAATGTCTTGCATTGTATAATCATGAATGTGTTAGATGTCTATGTGATAACCTTGGTGATTCAGCTGCATAGAAGGAGTCTTACTGAATCAAAACTTAACTACATCAGGAAAGGCGTGGCAGCATCCTGAAGTAGATTGAACAACAAGGCAAGAAAAGGTCAGAGGTGTTACAACTTGGGTACCAATTGTTTGAGTTATTAAGGAACCTTCAAGAACATTTATGAGATACTATTGTCTCTCATTAGTAATCATGTTTGATGTTAGAGAAAACCTAGGGAAAGATGCAAAGTGTTCAAGGTCGGAATAGAGTCTTGTTCTTTCCAGCTTTCTTAGACTTTATGTTTTAAATAAAAGCCTCCTCCTATATACTAGGAGTGGAGTGGTTGCTTTGGTAAATTGTTAAGAGGACAATTTTTATATAATCCTCCCCAGATTTCCAAATATGGTTAGTGTGTAGGGGAAAAAGCGAGACTAGGACAATGTACCCTAATCCTAACTTTTGACACACATTGCGGAATACGAAAGAGCCTAGAGATATCGCACGGTTGGCTACTTCTTTTGGTGAAAGAGAGAGCCACAGGATATCTATTAGGATTTCTATTCCCTTGTTGAAATTGAAAGCTAAAATGATACAAGTTCAAACCCTAACCTCAAAATATAAGTATGAACTAGTAACAAGTTTGCAGAATTGAGATTAAGCAATGAACAGCTGTAAATGTAAGGATAAAATAAGAATGCAGATATGTACCCGGAGTCAAAATCGGACTGAAAATGTTCGGGACGGGGGCGCGGGCGCCACTGTCCTGAAAGCTGCACCGGAAACCACTGTTTTGCACCCTGAAACACTGTCTGGAAACTGTCGGAAAGCTGTCTGTCCGGAGGACCAGGGCGCCCAGCGCCTCTGTCCCAGGGACCAGGGCGCCCAGCGCCCCTGTCCTGGCAGGACCAGGGCGCCCAGCGCCCCTGTCCCAGTCTTCTGAGCTGCAATTGCACACAGAGTTCTGTCTCAGTCTCCTCTTTCTAGATCTGTGTCCTGCGGCGTCGTCCGAATCCCAAAACCTGCAATAATATCTGAAAAGGGGGAAGGGCGGCTATATAGGGTTTTGCCTTAGTCAAACCCCCGCTTTGGTGATTTCCACCTCCACGAATAGCCAAGTTGTTTTGTAAAATGTATTGTGTGTGCAGACCTAGTGTGTGTGCAAGGTCCAAAATGCAAGAAAGCAAACTAGAGCAACCTAGAAAGTAAACCCTAATTGCTTGTAAATGATAATGCAAATGCTCTAAATCAAGATGCAATGTGATCTAAAGCATGAATAAATTATATATCAAAGCTTATGTAAGGACATGAAAACAATATGAAATCATACCCAACCCTCAAGGGAGGAGTACAAGCCAATCTTCAGTCGGTAATCTCCTATTGTTCTTCAATGTCTTCCAAGCCCTAATTGGATGAATGAATGAATTTGATAGATGCTTGATAGAATGATGTTGAGTGTTGTTGAAGTCTTCAAAGATCTGCTCTTTCGCTGCATATGAAGTTCCTGGAAACAAAAATCCGATCCCTTCAAATGAGGAAAGAGAGCTTTTATGTATGAAACCCTAGGTCGTAAATTCGTATTTTGGCCGACCTAGAGATTGAATATCCCGCCAATTTCTTGGGGTTAAGATTTATTTTATGATTGGATCATGCTCCCAAAATTTCGGGAAAAATGTCCGAGACCATGTTGCACGGGCGCCATGGTCCCGACAACTTTTCACCAAATTTTCAGGGCCATCGGATATGATGATTTTAGAGAGAATCCCGAAGTTACAGGTGATTTCGAGATGTTTAGACCCCGAAACCAAGCCCCCAAGTTCGAAATAGGACTTAATTAGGGTTTTTGATTAAGTGGTGTATTGGAAGAATAAAATGCGAAGGGCGCGCTTTAGTGAAAGAGCCCAACTTTGTGATGTAGAAAATGATGAAATAGGGCCTTAGACATAATTAATTTGATTAATTAAGTGCTTAAGGAGAAATGCAATGCAGAATGCAAAACGCACTAAGGCGGGTGCTAAACTAGGTGCGAAATTGTATCACCCTAGCGAGTGCGTACAATTTACGACGCTACATTTAGCCCCCACTTTAGCGGTCATATGAGTACTACGTGCATATGCAAGCTAAAGTACAGAAAAGTAAACATTATTTGAAAAAGGATATATCCATAAGTCGTCGGACGAAGCCCCCAGCGGTATCTGCAGTACACAGTTAGGAACCGCACCCTACAAAACAAACGTTAGATCACAAAAATCACCTAATGCTTAATAGGGAAAGTGATGAAATCTGTGAGTAGCTATATGCCCCCCCCTGTTTCGACTTGCTTATTTAGGGAGGTGAAACAGGGTAGCATGTTTACTTGCGACAAATTGTGTAATAGAGTATTGATGAGTGGTGTTCACTAAATAAGATTCATCAGAGCACTTTTTGGAACATTCTGAGAGTAGGAGAAGGAAAATACGATTCCAACGCAACAAACGGTTCGAAAATCGCATCTCCCAAACTCAAGTTATGATAAAATGAAGGATAGGATAAAAATTAGGGTTTTAAGAAGTAAGAATAAACAAACAAGAGTATATACTTTGAAAGTGACACTTGTATTCGTCACTTTGTCAATTTCAGGATACTATTCAGTGCAGCGGAGCCCACCTAGTCATCATGCCTTCACGACGACCGGAGCGTCCCACGAGGATCGAGATCCTGCGCCAGGCCGTGATCAACGACGAGCCACTGGACGAGGTGAGTTGACTGAACGTTTGACTTTTGATTTCTCGCATGTTTGACTTTTCCGTGATCGAATGCGGACCCTGAACGCCGACCGGGGCCCACCTAGGGCGCCCTGGTCCCTGAGGGGCACCCTGGTCCCCCCAGGGTGCCATGGTCCCTGACAGGGGCGCCATGGTCCCTGCAGGGCGCCATGGTCCCTGACAGGATGCCATGGTCCCCTCAGGGCGCCATGGTCCCTGACAGGGTGCCATGGTCCCCAATCAGGGCCTGGCGAGGGGTTACAAGGCAAGCATTCAATGTTCAACAGTTTGCATTTGCGATTTCGATGATTGAGTACTGATTTTGGTCATGTTTTCATTTTGTAGGGTCTCCCGTACATGAGAGAGCACACAGCAGGACACATCCTTTGCACTTTGCGAGACCAGATTCCACGGCTGACTCAGTCAGAGAGAGACACCCTATCGATAGTAGGATTGTGGTACATGATTCTTATGCCGGCCATTCGATTTCATCCTGCGATGCTGATGGCACTGATGGAGAGATGGGATCCGGACACCTGTACCTTTCACCTTCCGGTAGGAGAGCTGACGGTCACACTCGAGGATGTGTACCGTATACTGCGTCTTCCTATCAGAGGAGCGATAGTCACATATGCGACTGATCGGGTAGCAGAGGATCATCAGAGGGAGAAGATGTACTGCATAGGGAGAGTCATGCCGAGCGAGACGAGAGGTCGTATCATGGTCAGCTGGCTCTTACATCCTACAGGAGAGATACCACTTCTGAGACGCCTCATGATAGCCATCATAGCACTAGCCGTCTGCCCTAATGGGCGAGGGACACACATGCATGGGGGCCTCACATGGTGTATCAGAGGGATGGAGAGACATAGGAGAGTTTATGCATGGGGTCGGAGTATGCTTGCACATCTCTATCACGACCTTGAGGAGTATGTATTCGGATAGGGTTGTAGTTTGATGACATGCACACTTCTGCAGGTGTGGATCTTAGAGCACTTCACATGCACTAGGCCCGTCGGCTATCCACTGAGTATAGCGAGCGAGCGACCTAGGGTGTTCGCTTATCCATTGACCAGCGAGTGGAGATTTGGGGATTTGTTGTATTGGAGAGTGACTATTGATAGACTGACAGCCGAGGTGACAGTGTGGAGACCTTACCTATGGATGCACAGATGGGATGGTATGGAGAGACAGTTAGCATGTCTACAGAGGAACCGCCTACTGCGAGGACGATATGCACACATCATAGTCCCTTTCTATTTTGATCGAGTACGGAGGCAGTTCGGACTAGAGCAGTGTGTTCCAGCCGATGTGCCCATCTATACTCAACACTCACGGGTCCTTCCCAGACCTAGAGCAGTAGCGAGACCGACGGTGGATGATATCGAGACGACAGACTTAGAGGGATCAGATCAGGATGTAGTCACTGACTATTCTGCAGAGCCTGGAGCACAGCGTAGATATATTTCATGGTTCATGAGATCATATCCAGGTCCTATCTTTCCACCAGATCATCCGATAGGCTATCCAGGCCCATGGAGACATGGAGACTGAGACGAGGACGAGGGATCCAGGTCAGAGGAGCCAGATGAGGGAGAGGATCATGAGGAGGCGGGAGATCCTGATCCACCTACAGGCGATCAGCCCAGTGACGAGGAGGAGGAGGATGCAGATAGAGAGGAGGACGAGGAGGATGCAGGTGATGATGCGGATGAGGATGAGGATGACGAGGAGGACGAGGAGGAGGATGATAGAGATGATGAGGAGGAGTCGAATGCAGCTCCCCACCATTCAGGAGATGATACCATAGCCCTGGACCCACCTTTTATTCCCCAACAGGGGGAACAGGAGGCGATACGGAGACCTGTCACTAGTACCATCCAGCCTACACCCATCGTGAATAGAGTATTTGAGCGAGGGGAGCCTAGCGGTTCCCAGTCACAGATGCTACCATATCATGATCCCTACTGGCGCGAGGGAGATCCAGGTATAGTAGGTTTATATTGATTGATTAATGCTTTGATGATATAGAATGGTACTAACAAAGATCTATTCTACTGCCACAGCTAATGTGCAGGAATGGCGTTCCTTGATTCAGCAGGCAATGACAGATATCTCCATGATAGCACAGATTCCTAGTTCCTCACAGATTACCTACAGGCCTCAGGGGAACGCGGGTCGGCATGAGGATTTGTTTTTCCCATTCCGATTACAGGTGGATATATGGAGGGAGAGAGAGAGAGTCCTATCAGAGGATCTCCGTCAGGCGCGGCAGAGAGAGGGAATCCTATCGGAGGATCTCCATCAGGCGCGGCAGAGAGAGAGAGTCCTATCAGAGGATCTCCATCAGGTGGGGCAGAGAGAGAGAGTCCTATCAGAGGACCTCCAGCAGGCGCGGCGAGATCTAGTAGCGGCCCAGACCGAGGCTACCACCTATGGTGCGATCCTCATGGATAGGGATCGTAGGAGTTCCTCTCGGAGTCACTTATGATCTGTATCGCGCTACACACCCATGGGTCCACCTCCACGGCCAAATTAGGAGGGAGCATCCAGTCGTCACTCTCCAGCCACTAGCCCTAGGGATAGGAGATGATTGTATGATGTAAGAGAGAGATCACAGTTTGGATATACAGTGACCTATGTTTGTACACGATCCACACATATATATGTATATATACATGCTTCTCGTTTTTTTCTCAAATGTGTTATCTTTAATGCCTAAAACAATGTATATTTTGTTTTGATTAAATCTAATACATTTGGTAAATGTACATGTATGTTCAGGATTTAATTTCTATGTGATTGATTTCTCAATGCTCCATGATTAAATTGATACATGTGTGACTTAATTAAAGTATTTAATCAAGTACAACATTGATGATAAGGAAGAAATATGCATTAAGTCTAAGAATCATATAACTAATTTGATTTAATTTTGAACTTAAACACAACATGATACGATTCTACTTAACACATAAAGACACTGTATAATATGCTAGCATAATGGAAATGTAAATCTTTCACAATTTACATAAATGAATTCAAGACAAACTATAACGTAAGAAGGCACGCTTGTCAGGAACGAAGCAATATAGATTAAACAATATAATATTTAATTCTATTTTGCTTTTAATTAAGAAATACTAACATATTATCCAATGTTGAAGAAGATAGATAAGAAGTGAAGAATTTAAGCATAATATCTACGCAAGTGCATAGCATTGATAGGTTCTTTAAGAGGTGTACCGTCTACATCCGCTATTTTGTAAGCACCTGATCCATAATCCTCAATGACGATATATGGTCCAAGCCAATTAGGACTAAAATTTCCCTTTTCGGCCGGCAAGGCATTCACATTGCGCTGATTCTCATAAAGGACTAAATCACCTACTGAGAAGGAACGTTGAATGACCTTATCATTATAGCTTCGCTGTAGAGTTTTGTGATACGCTTGAATATGCTCAAGAGCGTTTATACGTTGTTCATCAAGCATCTCAAACTGTTGAAGTCGTTGTTCTCTATAGGAGTCATCATCTACTATACCTTTAAGAGAAACCCTAAGTGATGGAATTTCTAACTCTAAGGGCATAATAGCGTCAGCACCATAAACAAGATTATAAGGAGTAGTTCCCGTAGCAATTCGTACACTCGTTCGGTAAGCCCAAAGAGCGTAGATTAGCTGGTTACTCCAGTCCTTACCATGCTTATTTACGGTTTTACGAAGAATTTGCTCAATTATCTTATTAGATGATTCGGCTTGACCATTTGACTGAGGGTAATACGGTGTAGAAAATCGATGTTTGATATGATACTTCTCGAGGAATTTCTTCACATCCTTGTTCTTAAACGATGTTCCATTATCTGATATAATAGTGGAAGGTATCCCAAATCGAGAGATAATGTTTTCTAGAAGAAATTGACAAATCACTTCAGCAGTAGTAGAGTGAAGGGGAATAGCCTCTACCCACTTCGTAAATTAATCTGTTGCGGTTATAATGAAGGTGTGTCCTTGAGATGAAGGAGGAGAGATTTTTCCAATAAGATCCAAACCCCATGTGGAGAAGGGCCAAGAAGCTACTTGAGAGCGAAGTTCTTGGGCAGGAGCATGAATCAGGTTATTGTGTTGTTGACATTGATGACATTTCTTAACAAATGAAAAGGAATCCTTCTGCATAGTTTGCCAATAGTATCCCATACGAAGCAGCCTATGAACCAGGGATTTGCCCCCAAAGTGCCCCCCACAGGCACCCGAATGTGCCTCTTCAAGGGCAATAGGGATTTCCGACTTGTTAAGACAACGAAGGAGAAGACCATCATAACCCCTTCGATAAAGGACATTAGAAAGGATGATATATCTAGCAGACAACTTGCGGATTCTAGCCCTAGTGTTCCTATTAGCAGAATCAGGGAAGGTACCATCGGTCAAATATCTTACAATATGCGAGAACCATTCATCTGAGTCTACAAAGTCACAACATGTTACCAAGCTAGAATCATCTTCAATAGCTAGAGAAGTAAGATTGTGAATAACGAAGTTAAGATCAACCATAGGGTCCTCTAAAGATACTAACGAAGCCACACATGCCATTGCATCTGCATGTCGATTATCTTTTCGAGGAACAGGTTCCATGGTATAAGAATCGAAATTTTGTAATAAAGATATAGCAAGGTCTTTATATTGTGATAATTTGTCCTGTTTCGCTTGATATAGTCCTGTTACTTGTCTTATAATCAATTGCGAATTTCCATAGATATGTATGTGTTTTATATTAAGAGCTAGGGCTGCTTTTATTCCTGCTATAAGAGCCTCATACTCAGCAATGTTATTGGTACACAGGAAATTTAGACGATAAGACAAGGGAATAGGTTTCTTTGTAGGAGAAATCAGAACAACACCTGCCCCCGATCCCGTACGACACTTAGAGCCATCAAAGAATAACTCCCAAGTTTCATCTTCCTCTATAGAAAGAATGAAGTCATCAGGAAAGGACTCAGGGTTAGGGAAGGAGAAGGGTGAAGGGGCCTCAACTAAGTGATCGGTCAACGCTTGTCCTTTAATTGCTCTTTGTGAAACAAATTTAAGGTCAAATTCAGTTAACATCATAACCCACTTAGCGAGACATCCTGACAAATCAGTTTTAGAGAAAAGATGCTTCAACGGATCAAACTTAACCATGACATGGACTTCTGAATTTAAAAGATAATGTCTCAATTTTTGAGTCGCAAACACCACGACCAAGCATTGTCTTTCTATCACAGAATATCGGGTCTCATAATCGAGTAAAGTACGACTTATGTAATACACCGGACACTCCTTACCATCTTTATCATGTTGTGCTAACAATGCTGCGAGAGCATGAGAAGAAGCAGCTGTATACAGGATAAAGGGTTTAGAAGGTTCGGCAGGTTGAAGAATAGGAGGACTAGCTAAATACACTTTTAAATCTTCAAATGCTTGTTGACAATCCTCATTCCACTGAAAAGTGATATCCTTTTTAAGAAGTTGAGTAAAAGGAAAGGTACGATCCGCAAGTTGAGACACAAACCTACGAATAGCTTGAATCTTTCCTTGTAAGCTTTTAAGTTGAGATACATTTCGAGGAGGTGGCATGTTAACAATAGCATCTATTTTCTTAGTATCCACCTCAATCCCACGATGCGAAACTATGAACCCTAATAGTTTTCCACTATCCACACCAAAAACACATTTTCGGGGATTCAAGCGCATGTGATATTTACGAATTCTTTCAAAAATTTGATGAAGGACTTTAACATGATCCATGCGAAGAAAGGATTTAGCCAAAATATCATCAACATAATCCTCTAAAATCTTATGCATATAATCATGAAAGATAAGGGTCATCGCTCGTTGATAAGTTGCACCGGCGTTTTTTAGTCCAAAAGGCATCATTATCCAACAAAACGTACCCCAAGGAGTGGTGAAAGCGGTTTTGAATTGATCTTGAGGGTTTATGAAAATTTGATTATAGCCTGAAAAACCATCCATGAAGGATAACAAGGCATGTCTTGCCATAGAATCAACTATCATGTCAATGTTTGGAAGAGGGAAATCATCTTTTAAAGAAGCCTTATTTAGATCCCGAAAGTCGGTACACATCCTTATTTTGTTATCTGGTTTAGCCATAGCGACAATGTTTGAAATCCAAGGGGAATAGTCAATAGGGCGGATAAATCCAGCCTCTAATAATTTTTCAATCTCAGCTTTAACAAGCAGAGCTATCTTAGGATTCATTTTTCGAATCTTTTGTTTCATGGGCTTAGCATCAGGAACTAAGACAATATTATGAGTAACAATCTTAGGATCTATACCAGGCATGTCAGAATATGCCCAAGCAAAGATCTCAGGGAATTCATGCAATAGCTCTTCATATTGTTTATGTTCCTCTTCATCCAAACATTTTCCAATTTTAATGATTTTTTCTTTATTGCAAGGATCCATCTTAACATCAAGGGTATCACTTATGAGGAGATTACTTTGTTGAGGAGTATCCTTTAACTGAGGGAATTCTTTCACAATCTTATCATTATCAATCTCTTTTCCAAAATAAGCTTCAGTGTTCAAACAATAAGGTAGACCCCTATTGTGATGATAACGAGGAAGAGTGTCATAGGCTCCCAAGAACTCAGCTAAAGCATCGTCAGTAGGGAAGATATCCAGAGCACAATCATCCAAAGAATCCTCATCAATATACTCAGGGTGTTGTATTGATAAAGATGTAGAGATAGCATTAACACTAATGCATGGTTTTTTAGAGGCTTTAGTACGTCTGCAGGGATTATAACCAAGTCCAAAGGCATAATTATGAAAATTAGTCTCTAGAGGAACTCTAATCCCTTGTTCATTAGCACCACAACCTTTTCCATGATACCCATGCTTAGCAAAAATGCAAAAACCATGACCATAGCGATCAGCCATTTCAGGAAAAGAAGGTGGTTTTTCATAAGACAAAGAGTCAAACTCTTCATAGTTATAGATGTGAGAAGGGGAAGTTTGAGAAGCGGCCACAAAGTTATTACTCATAGCCTCAGGCAGGGTTGATTGATTTTTAGTTTCTTCCTTCTTTTCAACTTTGTGATTTTCAGTTTCTTCCTTCTTTTCAACTTTAAGCTCTCTAGAAGGAAGTTTATATTCACCTACAAAGGTAGGATTAAAATCAAGAGATCCCCAATCATCTTCTACGAGAACCTTCTCAGGATCAAAATCCTTTTTTTGTGTAGTTTCAAGCCGAGAAGGATCTTCCTTAGGAATTCCAGATTCATCCCAAGGATTTTGATCCTCGGGAAACGAAGACTCATCAATAGGTTTCTTGTTTAAAGAGTCATCATTAGACGAGGATGGCTTAGAAGAATCTCCTTTAGATGTTTGTAGACATGCTTGAAAGTTAGTATCTCCCATCAAAGTATATGTCTTATTGTTATAGATGAATTTAACTTGTCTATGCAATGTAGAGGGGACAGCTTGCATGTTGTGAATCCAAGGCCTCCCTAATAACAAGTTGTATGTTAAATTTCCCGGCATAACATGGATAGGAGTAGGCAAAGTAACAGGTCCCACTGTGAGAGGTAAGGTGATGATACCCAATGAAGTCTTAGCCACATTGTCAAAGCCACGAATAGAACGAGAGTCAGGCTCCATAAGAGATGTATCCACATTCATCTTATGCAATAAATTGATGCTACACACATTAAGGCCAGAGCCATTATCTACTAGTGTTCGTCTTATAGCAGTGTCTTTCATGACAACCACAATCATCAAGGGATCATATTGTTGTTGGACTTCACTAGTAGGCAACTCATCTTGCGTAAACACAATTTGAGGTTTAGGATTCATCACAGAGTTAACAAAAGATGCTATATTACTAGATGTATTCGGTGGAGGAACGTTCAAATCTTTCAAGGCATCTTGTAACATTCCATGATAAGCGGAAGAAGTTTGAATCAAATCCCAAAGGGATATCTTAGCAGGGGTAGCTTTAAGCTGTTCTATGAGATCATATTCCTTACCCATAACTTGCGAAATACGGGGAGCTTGAGGAAGAATTGGTTGAGGATTAGGAAGAGAGACTGGAATAACAGGAGGAGGATTAGGTTGCCTATTATTTCTGGTATGATAGGTATGGGCAACCGCATGATAACTCTCTCTAGTTATTTGCTTAGCATAATTGTAAGGACTTATAGATTGTCTTCCTTGTACGGTAATGATTGGTTTATTCGGAGTACAAAAGGAATCATGATCATACCTCCCTTGGACAGTAAGGAGAGGAGTCTTAGGAATTTGAAAGGTGGGAGAAGGATAAGCACCTTGGACTTCAAAGAGAGGTTTGTTATATTCATTCAAATTTATCATGTTAACCAATTTAGAGGTCTTGTTTTTGTTTATAGGTTTCGACAAAGCCACAAAGTCATCAAGGGCATCATCCAACAAAGCATGATCATATCGGTTAAAAGGTTTGTCTTTTGATTCAAAAGGAGACATCTCCTCATAGAGGGGATTATTGAAAACAACCATGTTACTAGATTCAGGGGAAGAGTGGATAGGAATGTATCCTTGAGAGGAATCATTCGTCATATCTTTCTCATCACACCTAAATGGCATAGTAACAAGGTTTATGAGTTTTTGGTAAAATGAAGGTTTAGCATCCTTAGGGTTTAAAAACTCATCTAAGGCTTCATCTAATTCATCTTGGCTATACTCATAATAATCATCAAATGCATGAACATTTTGCAAATAAAAATCTGACATTTTGAAAAGATTGCATAAAATTGAAACACACAATGCAAAGAAACACAAGTTCTCTTTTTTTTTTTCTTTTTCTCTTTTAATGAAATGAAAAACACACTAAATCTAGATCTAACAAATGAAATTCAAGAGGAAGCAATGATAGTTTCACGTCGGGTTCACCAAAATGTGTAGGGGAAAAAGCGAGACTAGGACAATGTACCCTAATCCTAAATTTTGACACACATTGCGGAATACAAAAGAGCCTAGAGATATCACACGGTTGGCTACTTCTTTTGGTGAAAGAGAGAGCCACGGGATATCTATTAGGATTTCTATTCCCTTGTTGAAATTGAAAGCTAAAATGATACAAGTTCAAACCCTAACCTCAAAATATAAGTATGAACTAGTAACAAGTTTGCAGAATTGAGATTAAGCAATGAACAGCTGTAAATGTAAGGATAAAATAAGAATGCAGATATGTACCCGGAGTCGAAATCGGACTGAAAATGTTTGGGACGGGGGCGCGGGCGCCACTGTCCTAAAAGCTGCACCGGAAACCACTGTTTTGCACCCTGAAACACTGTCTGGAAACTGTCGGAAAGTTGTCTGTCCGGAGGACCAGGGCGCCCAGCGCCTCTGTCCCAGGGACCAGGGCGCCCAGCGCCCCTGTCCTGGCAGGACCAGGGCGCCTAGTGCCCCTGTCCCAGTCTTCTGAGCTACAATTGCACACAAAGTTCTGTCTCAGTCTCCTCTTTCCGGATCTGTGTCCTGCGGCGTCGTCCGAATCCTGAAACCTGCAATAATATCTGAAAAGGGGGAAGGGCGGCTATATAGGGTTTTGCCTTAGTCAAACCCCCGCTTTGGTGATTTCCACCTCCACGAATAGCCAAGTTGTTTTGTAAAATGTATTGTGTGTGCAGACCTAGTGTGTGTGCAAGGTCCAAAATGCAAGAAAGCAAACTAGAGCAACCTAGAAAGTAAACCCTAATTGCTTGTAAATGATAATGCAAATGCTCTAAATCAAGATGCAATGTGATCTAAAGCATGAATAAATGATATATCAAAGCTTATGTAAGGACATGAAAACAATATGAAATCATACCCAACCCTCAAGGGAGGAGTACAAGCCAATCTTCAGTCGGTAATCTCCTATTGTTCTTCAATGTCTTCCAAGCCCTAATTGGATGAATGAATGAATTTGATAGATTCTTGATAGAATGATGTTGAGTGTTGTTGAAGTCTTCAAAGATCTGCTCTTTCGCTGCATATGAAGTTCCTGGAAACAAAAATCCGATCCCTTCAAATGAGGAAAGAGAGCTTTTATGTATGAAACCCTAGGTCGTAAATTCGTATTTTGGCCGACCTAGAGATTGAATATCCCACCAATTTCTTGGGGTTAAGCTTTATTTTATGATTGGATCGTGCTCCCAAAATTTCGGGAAAAATGTCCAGGACCATGTTGCACGGGCGCCATGGTCCCGACAACTTTTCACCAAATTTTCAGGGCCGTCGGATATGATGATTTTAGAGAGAATCCCGAAGTTACAGGTGATTTCGAGATGTTTAGACCCCGAAACCAAGCCCCCAAGTTTGAAATAGGACTTAATTAGGGTTTTTGATTAAGTGGTGTATTGGAAGAATAAAATGCGAAGGGCGCGCTTTAGTGAAAGAGCCCAACTTTGTGATGTAGAAAATGATGAAATAGGGCCTTAGACCTAATTAATTTGATTAATTAAGTGCTTAAGGAGAAATGCAATCCAGAATGCAAAACGCACTAAGGCGGGTGCTAAACTAGGTGCGAAATTGTATCACCCTAGCGAGTGCGTACAATTTACGACGCTACAGTTAGTTACTATTATGATATCAATTTTTGTTGTATTGTTAGCTAATTCTGAGAATAAAGAAGTGGACTTTCCATTTTTGAACAGTGTATGGTTTTGTTATGACTATGAGGGCTTTGTAGTTAATCTCTACTATAGCTTGTAGTCTAGAAGACTCACTCACGGGAGCCCACTTGGTGAGGATTTTTTATATTTTCTTTATGCACTTTACTTCTTAAAAGTTATTGAACTTTGTTTTGGTAAAATGCTCACTATCTGCTCCTGCAGCCACTAGACTGTAATTCTATGACTATTCCTGCAGCCATGACATAACATAATAGTTGTATCTATGTAGATTAGACAACTTACATTTTGATAGTAGAAGTTGGTATAATTTTCCTATGTCATAATGTAGGAGGAATTTATTTCTTTATACAAATTTATTCAACATTTCATTTGTTTAAGTTTTAGATAGGATTGTCCCTTAAAACTCTTAGTGCACATATTGTGTTGTCTCATTTCAAGTTGTACGTTCATGGGTTGATAAGATAAATGAATTGAGATGATGGTGTCTGATAGCTGCCTAATTAGAAATTCTTATCTTTGAGATTGAGTGTAGTGTCAAATTAAACACCTATTGTTTTGGACCAACACCTACTCAAAGTTGATGAACTTGTCAAGTCTATCAGAGGATTTAGTGAAGAAATGATCATGACTATGAAAAAGGTACTTGGATCCCTTCCCCTAAGATTTGATGCAAAGGTATCTTCTATTGAATAAGATAAAGATTTAGATAAAGTGATTATGGATGAGTTTCGTGGGCTTTTAAATTCTTATGAGATAAGGACTGATGCCACCAAAATTCTCAAGGAAAGAAGTGTCATTGAAAGTGTCTAAGTAGCAAGAAGATTTTGACTCAAATGATGAGTTAGATTCAGAGGAAGAAAAATTTGTTAGAAAATTGCAAAAAGGTTCCAAGATGTTGATGATGAGGAGGTAGATCTTGTGGAAGAATTACATTATGTTGGCAAAGCGATTAAGAGGTTGAAGAAGAGGATCGTTGAAGAAGTGAAAGTGAAAGACAAATTATCTCAAAACCTTAAAAAGGTAGAGAAGATGGTCATTGAATTGAAGATTAAAGTGGAAGAAGCAAATAGGATAAGATAGGTAATGATAGAAAGTTCATTGTCAAAAGATAAGGACTGTGAAAAAATTGAGGCAGAGATTGTGTCATTAAGAAAAGATTTGGAAAAAAAAAACAACTAGCTAAAGTTGGATTTTGAGAAAAATACTAAGATCTTGGATCAAATAATTAAAATTTAGAGATCACTACATATCAAAACCAACATTAGTTTCACAAAGATATAGAAGGGAAAGGTGTTTGAGCAACCCGTAAAATTAGTTGATGAGAACCCATACGAGAATGAATCTAGAAGTTCAAAATTTGAAAAAGTTATGGCAACCAAAGATGATGATTTCACTCAAGTGCATAGTCATAATGGGAGATCTGAGAGACAAGCATCAAAAGGACAAGAACACAATACTAGGTTCAATTATTCTTTTTCTACTTCCACTTTAAAATGCAATCAATTTGGTCATAAGGCTACGAATTGTATAAAGGTTCTAATAAGAAGAAATAACTTTGTTACCCAAAATGTTTGTGCACCTTTGTTTGATTTTAATATTATTTTTAGAAGTGTAACAAGTTTGGACATATTGTAAGAAACTAAAGAAGCAATTTTGTGATTCCTCTTATGTCATATGTAAAAGGAAACAACTCATTTTTTAAGAGGAGAAATTAGAAAGATATGCAAGAAGAAACCAAAAGGACAAAGAACAAAAAAATCCATGATCGCTCAAACTGCATTACAAGTTTAGAAGGAGAAGGATTTTTGGATTATTGATAATCAATGTTCAAGTCACATGACTAGAGACGAGAAATTTGATACACTTCAATAAGTTTGACAAAGAATCTACGACTGATGGTAACAACTCTCTTGATAAGATTACTGATAAGGGTACTTTGATTATTGATGGTCGAAAGACAAAAAAATATGATTTATTGTATGTAGGAGGTTTGAAGCATAATATTTTGAGTGTAAATGAAATACATGATAAAGGTTATGATCTCTTATTCATTAAATAGGGTTGTGAAATTAAGAATACTAATATTAATAAGTTAGTTGTGGAAGGATGTAGGACTAACAATGATGCATATCATCTCAGTGAGGTCAATGGAAAAAATTATTTTTCCATACAAAGAGAAGAGAGCTAGATTTGGCATAGAAGATTGGAACATATTAATTTTCATGATCTTCTGAGGAATAGCTCAAAATAAATGGTTTAAGAGGTATGCCAGAGATTAAAAAAAATCCTTCATGTATCAATTGCAAACCATGTCATGAGGGAAATTAGACGAAGACCAAATATCCTATTGAGTATTCTAAAACAAGGCCATTAGATTTGATTCATATAGATCTATGTAGACCAATGAGGACAAAAAGAGTCCAAGGTGACATGTATTTTATTATGCTTGTTGATTATTATTATAGAATGACTTGGATTACTATTTTGAAAGAGAAATCAGAAGCTTTTGATAAGTTTAAAGAATTCAATGAAATTGTTGAGAACAAATTTGGAAGAACAATCAAGTACTTGAGATTAGATAGAGGAGGAAATTCCACTTTTGATAGATATAAAAAATAATGTGAGATGCATGAGATCTAAAGACAATATTTTGCTCCTAGCACTCCTCAACAAAATGGAGTAGTTGAGAGAAAGAACCAGACTATTTAGAAGATGGCTAGGACAATGTTAAGTCAAGAAAAGTTGCAGAATATTTATTGGAGAGAATTTGTTCAAACAATAGTATATATTTTGAATAGAGCTCAAATCAGATCAAGAACTACCAATACACCATATGAGCTATGGAAAGGAATACTCACTTTAATAGTTACGTATTTCGGAATATTTGGAAGAAATTACTACATCAAGATGGATGAAGTTTTGGAGATTGTAGTCATTGATGTCCAAGCATTGTCATTGATGTCAACCCTCATTGGTTTGCTAGCATTGATGTCATTGATGCTTCAATGAAGTCCAAGTTTGGATGTCTACCTTTGGTGATGATACTCAATATGGTGTGGTGTCATTGATGGTTGCACTTGATGATGATAATAATGATAATGATGATGAGTTATGTTGAAAAATAGTGATGGTGGTTAAGTTCATGATTGGATGTTATGCCTTGTTTATTGTTAGCAGAGATGTTATCATGATGATAGCATATTAAGAGGAGGATTAGAAGCATTAAGATGAGGATTAGAGGTATTGATGATTCGAAGAATGGTGGTGAAGTGGATATGATGTTGATGGTCTCATGCATGCTACAAGTTGTTTTATCTTTGTTGCTCTTGAGTGAGAAAATGGTGCTACAAGGATGTTATGGTCTTTATAGGTTGGTGAAGTGTGAAAATACAAGAAGATATTTTGAAGTCTATTTGGGAAAATACTCTGCATTCCTCCATGCTTCAATATATGCTCTTGTAGTATGGGATTTAAGGTGTATGTTTTGTGGATGTTGCACTCCTATCTTTTTCAAGTCACTAGTGTTCTTGTAGATGGTTTCTAGTTAATACAATATGTTAGTAGTTTGGTTGCTTGTTAGGGCTAGTCCAAAAAATGCTTCACATTTCTTCACACTATTGTTTTTGCTTATGTGGCTTGGTGGACACGATTATATTGTCTATGTAATGTCTTAGTTCATATTTCCAATGATAGTGTACCACAAGTATGTTTGATAATGTTCTATCTCATGACTGTATTTTCTAG
Organism: Cryptomeria japonica; assembly: GCF_030272615.1. Classification (NCBI taxonomy): domain Eukaryota; kingdom Viridiplantae; phylum Streptophyta; class Pinopsida; order Cupressales; family Cupressaceae; genus Cryptomeria; species Cryptomeria japonica. The sequence continues at coordinate 413,571,418 of NC_081409.1, read as the reverse complement.
CCTTTCGATTATAAAGAACTATGTATCTATTTGATTGTGCTAGCTTGTTTTTGACATGGTAGTATCGAAGAAGTGTATGAGAATGTTGTAGAATATTCATGGAATGTCTCTATGTGGTCCACATTGTAGTGGTTGATCTTTTTGTTGTTGCATTTTGTCTAGAGTCAACTCTTAGGGCGATTTAAGGTTATCTAGAAGACAAAGCTTATTCTCTTGCCTATGTTATGCATTTAGGAGTCTGCACCAACATGGAAGGTTGTTTTGAATTATCTTTGAACCCTACTATGTCTCAAGATGAGATGCATTGTATAAATTTAATTGGATATTGTGTTTTTGGGTTGACTGATAAACTGCTACATGTTACCCTATTTCTAACTTGGGAAGATGTGAGCTAGTATGTTTAATGTTTAGCGTTGCATGGAAAGATGTAATAAGTTGTTTTAGGCTCACTCTATCCCCTAGCTTGGACTACTTTAACTGCAATATGTTCTTAAGTCCAACTTGTTGGGGTCATCACCTGTCTCCTATTCTAGCCAACCTAATTTGATCTTTTCCTTGCATGTGGAGGATATATATAGAAGATCAAATCAGTTATAAGGGTTTGGATTGTGTGAGATGTGAAGCATATGAAGTAGTAAAGGTGTGTGGTGGAAGTTTTTAAGCTAAATTTCTTAACAATTGCTTGAGTTAGTGAGTCAAGAGTAGCTACATTCTAAAGAGATTGTTGGAGGTTGTGAGCTGAAGGCTGATTCATTGTAATTTAAATCTTGTTATATCCTACTTTGAGATAGTGAATATATTCATCAGATCCTTGTATCTTGCTCAACAAGTCCTTCAAGGAGCAATGTGCCTCCTTAGGAAGTGAGCCTTAAATAAAATTGTAATCGTGTTCATATAATGTAAGTTAACTCTCACCATGGTTTTTCCCTTATTAGGGTTTCCACATAGATTTAGTGTTTTCTTGTGCATTGGTGTACATTATTTTATCTTTCATACCTATTGTTCTATTTAATGGTTTTAAATTTAAACTGTGCTAAAGGATAAAAGATTTAAGAATACTAAATCACCCTCCTCTTAGTATCCAAAAGTGGTCAACAATTGGTATTAGAGGTAAATTCCTCAAAAGTAGCTTAACCGCTTAAGGCAGGTTTAAGATGGCACAAGATGAATCTCACAAGGCACCTAAGTTTGATGGAACAAACTATACCTTCTAGAAAGTAAGAATGGAATAATATTTGTCCTCTTTATGGTTTGGAGTTTGGAACTTGGTTAAAGATGTTACACTATTGTTGCTACTCCTCCAATAAATCCAACTAAAATAAGGTTGTATGAAAATGATGGCAAAGAAAGGAATGAAATCGTGAGTGGGTTGGCATATTCATAACTAGTGAAGGTGATGAACTATGACACTGCTAAGGAGGTTTGGGTAAATCTCAACAAAATTTATGAAGGAGATGATAAAGTAAAGCATATCAAGATGAAAAACTTCAAGTGCAAATTTGAAAATTTGGGGATGACTGACGATGAAGAGTGTGCCAGTTACTTGCACCAGGTGGATGAAGTAGTAAATGATATGAGGGGCATTGGTGGAGAATTGAAAGAAGATGAGGTTTTGAAAAAGGTACTTATATCTCTTCCTAAATCTTATAGTCATAAGGTACCTGTTTATGGTGAAAATGGATAACAATAATAACAAAATTGAAAGGCTAAATGAATTCAACCACCAAACCCTAGCCTAACAACAACAAAGATCCACCATAACATATGAAGATTACCTAAGACAATGCAAATAACTAAAAATCACAAAGATTATACCATCACATGTCCAATAGGGTTTTGATCTCCATTCTTCCCATCTCCATTGATCTTGCTTGATATACTTGCTCTCAGATTTTTATATGCACAAGAGCTCAACAAAGAACGGAATGTGGTTGCAAGTGGAATTGTAGTGTAGCCAAGTACTCCAAAATCAGTCATTAGGATCAGTCATTAGGATATGTCATTAGGATATGTCATTAGGGTTTGACAATGAAGAAAGCATCTCCTTAAATAGAAGACACAATAAGAAATGGAGGGTTAAGATTGAGAGGTGTAAAAAGAGAGGTCGGCTAGGATTAGAGGGTAGGTAAAACAAATAATAAAATAATGAAAGAGGTAGGTAGTGTAGGAATTAAGAGATGAATGACATGTGTCATGTGTAGAAAAGGATAATGAATTAATTAAATAAATAAAGATTTATTTAATTAATAGAAGAAGTAGGACAATTAAATAAATAAAATATTTATTTAATTTAGGAAAGGGATAATTTAAATAAATAAATGTATTTATTTAAATGAGAAATAAGGCTAGAAGAGGATAAATGAATTAATTAAATAAATAAAGATTTATTTAATTAATAGAAGAATTAGGCTTAGATAATTAAATAAATAAAATGTTTATTTAATTAGACATGACAATTTTGAGTGTCTACATTTTGCCCCTCTTTGAGACAATGCGGCTTGTCGCGTTGTTTCAAAGAAAATAAGATGAACTGATACAGAGTTGCCCCAAGATGGGAATTATATGCCCCCTCGAGAGATTGGATGAAAATGTCTGAAAAGATTGCAGACAATCTCTCGATAAGAAAGACGGGATAGAATGGACTGATCAGATAAAGTGACAAAGTCACGGGATAAGGAAGACTGACTCGGGAAATGAGAGCTAGGGCAGTCTATAAGATAGACCACGGGGGAAAAGACATCCTCATTGTCATCCACACCCTTACGAGATCATAGTGCAGAGAGCAGCAGCAGTCAGCAGCGATGGCTTTGGTTCTTAGATTCGACCGTGTTTGCCGATTCTAGAGGCCAACGGAGGCAGGAGAGCCAGTGAGTACCACAAAACCTCCTTGTACTTTGATGCATTTATTATTGTCATTAATTCATACTAGGTAATGTAATAAATGCGCATTTATGTCAAGAAAATGTGTTTGTGTCCAAAAATGCGAATTTGTGTCTTCCAGGTCAAATCGGCAGTTCTGTGATGAACATACGCTGTCGATTGGATAAGCTGCTGAGAGGATACACTCAAGAAGGTCCTCTAGGAAGACTAGGATAGATCAAGGCACTTTGTGATGAACAGTGAGTACCAAGATAAAGTACTTTGTGATGAACAGGGAGTACTAAAATATGAGCAGCACTTTGTGATGAACAGGGAGTACTAAAATATGAGCAGCACTTTGTGATGAACAGGGAGTGCAAATGTGAGTAACACTTTGTGATGAACAGTGAGTGTCACACACGTAGTACTTTGTGATGAACAGGGAGTACTACTAGGATAGATAGCAACACTTTGTGATGAACAGTGAGTGTCACTAGGATAAATAGCTATGTGCATTTAGATAGCGAGTAGCATTTTGTGATAAACAGTGAATGCCACGATAACTGACATGATTGAGTTGCTTGACTGTAGGAGTACTTGCCGATGCTGGAGTCACGAGAGAGGTTCCCATCGACTCAGAGGTTGCGACCTGAGTTGACAGCCAAGGACTGAGCTATGATTGAGGTTATGGGATTGAGATACATTCTGTATGTGCCTGAGTTTCGGGCGAACATGGGATTGTTGACTGCACTGGCTGAGAGATGGCACTCAGAGACTTGTAGTTTGCATTTGCCGATGGGTGAGATGACAGTCACCTTGGAGGATGTATATAGGATTCTACGGATACCGATCGATGGGGAGTTAGTACCCTATGATCAAGACGGAGACAGGAATGCACTGAGATGAGTGTTCTAGGATCCAGGACTAGGGATGAGGGTGGGACATGTGGCATGGGATACCATGACATGGACAGGATTAACACTACCAATAGTGTTGACAGGAGTTATCAGTGGGTTCCTCTGTCTGGATAGGACGACACGAGGGGTGGCTGCAGGGGACACAGGGGCCAGGAGAGTTGATCTTGGGGTGGGTCCTTCTAGGGCTCAAACTCCATTGAGGCCAGGTGGCTCCGAGGGAGGGAGTTCATCATAGCCGTAGAGGGCTCCCTATGTATCAGTATTGTACCATTTTTGTATTGTAGACACCTGCGGGTGATTTTGTAGCCATATGATTCTTTTTAACATCATTGTATCATGACACTTTTGATTATATATGAGAGATGATCCATTTTTGCGGCAGCTATATGCATGTGTACCGATGTGATGAGATTTTTCATGATGTATGTTTTATGTGATGCTTATGATATGGATGCAAATGTGAATGTATGAAATGCAAATGAATATGATAATGCAAATGATTATTTACATAATGAAAATGTGAGATGTGCTAACATGTGTTGTATGCAGGATGTGATGCAATTGTGATATCTATATGTATGTATGAAATGCTTATATGTGGTGATGTAGGTGTAGCTATATGAAATGCAAATGTTTTTGGTGTGTCATTATACTCAGTCATGTGATAGCAAGCTACGCGGACTCGAGAAGGACGATGGAAGTCAATCAAGAAAGGGGGGATGGAAGACAGAAGATATGAATGTGAAAGAGCTTCTTGTGCGTTATCATCATTGAGCTTATTATGGCAAAATAGGTTATGACAATCGAGGCATTTGTTCGGCCCAGAAAGTCATTGTACCTGTTTGCATGGAGATAAGACAGTCACAAACAAGGAATGCCCCAGTTCATACTAGACTCACAGTGTCCTCATATCCTTGGACAAGTCATAGCATTACTAAAAGACAATCCACAGACAGCAAATGCAAATAGGTGACGATACCCCATCCTCGCCTTTCTAGTCAAAGACATCCTGGAGATAGAATCTCTAGTCAAAGACATCCTGGAAAAGCTAAAAGACATGTCACCAAAAAGATAAAATCAAAAGAAAACCAAGACTCAACACCAACATCCACTGTAGTCCTCAAGTTTAGTGTCTCTTGTCACTTGTATAAGTCTTATTTTGATTGTGGTCACAATGTTCACTTTCACAAAAGGGATAGATTAACACTGAACCATATGTTGTCTGAGTCTGTTGAAAGATTTGATTTTGTTGAAGCTCATTGTTGCTGCTGTGTCTCATTTGAAACTGACTGAATCCATGAAACTGATACTTTATTGCGAAGAAGACGAAACTTTATTGCGGATCTGTGATGCAAAAGCTGCTTTATTGCGGATTGTGTGCGAATAGACTGAAGAAAGCTGGAAGAAACTGTACTCCTCGAAACATGTGATGTTCTCAGTTCCACACCCATTACTAGCCGTAGGATTTGCCTTAGTCACAGATAGGAGCTGATTTATTATGGATGGAAAGGGAGTGAAAAAGGGAGGGTTATGGATGGCTAACCAATCTTAGGTAGATCAATAACAAGCCATGATGGGAATGGGTAAGTTTATTGTGAGTGAATAGGTTGTGAGTGTGTGCAAAGTGAAAGGATGAAAGAGAATCCTGAAGGAGAGAGGAGCAATGTCTCTACGCATGGCGCTGGTGACCCAGTTTTCACCATGGTACTTGCCCAGGGCACCACCGAAGTGGTTTTCACCGTTGGACTGTTGGATTTTGCCAAGATCAAGAAGTCATTGAAATGTACATGAAAGAGACATAATATGGGACAAGAATAAACTGTATTCTTATTAATAGAAAATGATCAACAATCAACTGGATTATCTTATTACATAGTTGTTGTTCAATAGAGATGAGCCTGCTTATATAGGCAAGGCTAGGGATATGTATGAGCACACAAACATGACATGTGGCTCAATAAGAAACAAGGGTAGGTAGGAAATAGGTGTGGGTAGGTAGGAGAAATAATACAATATTCCACATGAGGTGGATCACCCACCGAAGGTGGAATTATCACTCCACAATAAGTGGATATGATAGTGTAATAACAAGATCAACACCATAAGAGGTGGAATTTCTCCTACACACACTATCCCAATGTGGCACAAACACCCAAGTGTCTCATATCCAAACTACTATGAAATGCATTATCCTAAGTAAACTTAAGTAAGTGTAATAATATCCATGATGAATAATTATTTACACCAACACCCCCCTTTAAGTGCAACTTAGGGGAATGCACTTAAGTCTACAATGCAACTAAGCAATGCAAGATGGGTCCCGGCTACTAGGCCATGTTAGGTACCCATGCACAAATGCAAATGCATGCAAACCAATGCAATGAAATCTCTCACAAAGTGGGGAAAGAGAGAAAAACCCAATGGGAAAAAACCCTCCCCCAAAAGAGAGATGAAAGCTATACAAGAAAACTCTCAAAGAAGTATGTGAGGAACAAAACCCCATGTGAGGAAAAAGTCCCCCCCATACGAGAGAAGAAGAGAAGTCAAACTGTGATCATCCCTCAATGAAGAATCTGCACCAAAGATAGAAGCTCGATGTATGAAGAAACTGCTCCACGAACGTCGAACAACATTCCTCCCCTTAGGAAGAAACAAAACCAAAGGTGTATCCATGAAGTCTCCCCAATCATGAAGGGAAGATGTATGAAGAAAACTCATGATGAAAGGAATCTCTGAAAACTGCTCAAGTGTCCCCATGTCGATGCTAAAAGATACCCCTTCCAAAGATGGTAAACTGTGCCATACTGCTGAAAAAGGAACTCCAACATCTAGTGAAGATGGATGTAGAACAATGTCCAAAGACTCATGTGTCTCCTCAAAGAATAAAGAGACCTCCTCCAACTGCTGTACATAAGTATCCACAATCATGTCAACCTCGAAAGTATGATCATGTAGAGAATGAACAAGAGGGTCAGAGTGTGCCCTCGCAACAATCGAAGAAGGATCATCTTCATCAAAGAGAAGATGTATGTCATCAATGATGTCTCCCAAATCTGCAATGTAGGATTCCACAAACAAACCTGCAATATCTGTTATGTAATCATCCCATGAATCTGAAGCTGGAAGACAATGTATATCCTGCTGCACTGAATCACATGAAGGCAAAACTATCGCACTATCTGAATCATCAGGTACAATAGGTGATGTGATATCAATATGAGGAGATGAAATAGAAGACTCAAGAACTGGGTTACATGTAAGAATCCCCAAGTTCAAGTGTCCAAAGTTCTCCTCAAAATCTGAATCATCACAATAAGTGTGATCATCATGTGTAGAATCATCAAATGTGAAATCATCATCATCAACAAAATCTGAAAAGGAGTATAACCGAGATGCATGATCAACCACCCCAGTTGCAATGATAGCTCTAGTCTCCATGTCTCTAATAAAAACTGAGTCAGGTGTGAACTCCACAACTCTCTTAGTTGCGCCATGTGTGATTTGATAAATAGAAAGGAGATTGTTTGTCAAGTGGGGTACACACAACACATCATTGAAGGAGTTATCCCCAATGTCAATAGATCCTTTCCCAATCACATCCATGTATGTATGATTGCCCATCAAAATCTGTGGCATGGTGCAAGGCTCGAATGTAGAGAACATAGACTGTGAAGATGCCATATGATGAGAAGCCCTTGAATCTAGAAGCCATCTCTCTGAAGTATGATTTGTTGTAGCACATAGAGCTTGTCCTTTTCTTGTTCCAAAAGAGTGAGTTTTTCCACTTGTAGAAGCCATGAATGCTTGCCCTTTTCCTTTTGAATGTGAGGAAGTGGAAGTTGATGAATCATCCTTCTTGTAGACTTTAGGCAAATCAATGTTATGCTTTTTGATGATATGTGTGAGCTCATCAATCTTCTTAGTATGGCAACGATGTTCCTCATGACCAATCTTTTTACAATAAGCACAAGTAGGTCTCTCTCTCTTTGGTGAATTATCTTTCTTGGAAGAAGATGAATCTCCTTGTTGTGGAGAAGATTGTGCTTTATCCTTAGGCTTTGATTGCCATTTCTTCTTGTTTGAGTTGTCCTTTCCTTGATTTCCTTTGTTTCCTTGATTTGCCACTAATGCTTGAGACTTAGAAGAAGTCTTAAGAATGCCCATGCTTATCAACTTAGTTTGTTCCATCATCAACATTTCATTGAAAGCATCAAATGTAGGCATTTTGTAGCTTGAACCCATTGTCATCCTATGAGTTTGGAAACTAGAAACAAATGCTGCATATTCTTGTGGAAGCTTCCCTATCAAGTTGAATATCAATTGAGTATCCTTTTTATCAATGCCACAATCTTTGAGTTGTGCCCTCAACTCATTTGCCTTAGTGACATAATCTTGTATAGTATCAAAGTTCTTGGGATCTAACATGGTGAGATCACTATCAATTTGATATCCCCTAATCTCATCAACTTGACCATACAAGTCTTGAAACTTTTGCCAAGCATCCTTGATTAGAGTACATTTCTCAATATGAAAAATGAGATCCTTTGATACATACTTTCTTAAGGTACCAATTGCCATGATATTTTTAGTGAGCCAATCTAAGTGACCAACTGGATCAGCCTTAGGATCAGCTGGAGCTACAATAGTTCCATCAATGTAATGAGTGAGTCCTTTTTCCATAAGTTTACTCCATGCATCAATTTTCCAAGTAGCATAGTTATGTGGAGTTAAGAGAGGAAACTTAGAAGAACTCATAGCAGCAAAAAAGAAAGAACAAAAGAGCACAAAAGCACAAGAGACACCCCCCAAATTCAATCAATCAAAGTACCCCCCCAAAAGTGATGATTTTGGCACTTTATACTTAGTGCGATTACAATGAGCCACTTGCAAAACAAGGCAAAGTGGGCTTATGATGCAAATTTTACAACTTCTCAAATGAGATACAAGAGACTTCAATCAATAGTGCAATGAATCTAACTGAGATTCAAGCAAATATACAAGTACCAAGAGAGCCAAAAATGGCCTAAATCTGAAAGTACAATTTCTACTTACAATGACATCAATCTGATAGCATCATGTGAAAGTAGACAAAAAAATACGCACTTTCAAAAAAAACGGCACCTGAAAAGGAGGTCGGATGACCCCAAACGAAGCCTCTGAAGTTGCAAAAACTGGGATTACTCAGGGACAGTCACCAAAAACTGCATTTTCTGAAAAATCCGTGCATCAAAATCAAAAAATTCTTTCACCACTGCGGAGAGCACGAAATTCTAGCCCATTTCAAAAAAAATTGCACCCAAAAAGGAGCAAAAATGAGCAAGTTATGGCCATTTGAAGTTGAACTGCAAAATCAAAAATGCAAATGAGAGGGGGTCAAAAAATTTCCAAACCCTGCTGATGTGGCGCTGACGTCATCAATTCACTGGGTTAAATTTGACGGCCGTATGACCGTCGCCAAAACTTCACTGCCTGGCTGACTGGGCGTCCGTACCGTACGGACAGACTGCGTGGACAGCTGGCTGTACAGTCCGTACTGTACGGAATATGCGACGTGGCAAGGTGATTTGGGCGATGATGTGGCGTGCTGACGTGTGCAAAAAATCTGCGTGGCGTACGGAAATGATGACAGTTCTGTGTTTAGTCCACGGGCCACGGGCCTCCTGCCACGTGGCGGGCGTGGATTCGTCGGCCTGGAGTCTGCGTGGCGGAGGATGCCTGAGGGAGGAGCCGAAGCGGAGGACTGGGCGCTGCCTGGCAGAGTCACGGAGGAGGTAGCGTCTGGAGGGAGCGGCGGGAGGAGCCGCTGCGAGCTGCGGGAGACGGCGCTGCAGGGAGCGGAGGGAGCGCAAGCCGAGTGGCGAGGACGCGGGAGGCGAGGACGCAGGAGCCGAGGCCGGAGCGGACGTGGTACGTGTGCGGCAGAGGAGACGGCCGGATGCGCAGAGAGTACCGGCGGGCGGTACACTGCGGGACGGACGGAGTCTGCAGGCCTGCGCTGTCAGGTACGGAGCCTCCTGCGAAATACCTGCAACACGCGGGGGTACGGGGGGGGTCTGCGGACCCCCCAAAAACTGTATTTTTTTTTTTTTTTGCTTTCCAAATTTTTGATTTTTTTTATCGAATTTCAATTTTATTTTTTTTCAAAATTTTTTTTGATTTTTGATTTTTTGAAAACAAATTTCTCAGAACAAAAATTTTTTTTTTTGAAAAAAAATATAGGAATATTCGAAAAATCCGTACGAATAGCAAAATTGGGGAAAAAAATTTTCCTCACCAAAATAGGCCAACTTTATAACCAAAATTCATGGAAATGGCCTTCCGGACGCAATGGCGAGGTCGGATCTGGTCTAGGACGCCTCCAAATGATGATGCTCCTCAGATCTGCCTCTTGACGTCACAATAATGCCTCTTCAAGACGAATCAATGAGTCTCCAATAGCTCTGATACCATGTTGGATTTTGCCAAGATCAAGAAGTCATTGAAATGTACATGAAAGAGACATAATATGGGACAAGAATAAACTGTATTCTTATTAATAGAAAATGATCAACAATCAACTGGATTATCTTATTACATAGTTGTTGTTCAATAGAGATGAGCCTGCTTATATAGGCAAGGCTAGGGATATGTATGAGCACACAAACATGACATGTGGCTCAATAAGAAACAAGGGTAGGTAGGAAATAGGTGTGGGTAGGTAGGAGAAATAATACAATATTCCACATGAGGTGGATCACCCACCGAAGGTGGAATTATCACTTCACAATAAGTGGATATGATAGTGTAATAACAAGATCAACACCATAAGAGGTGGAATTTCTCCTACACACACTATCCCAATGTGGCACAAACACCCAAGTGTCTCATATCCAAACTACTATGAAATGCATTATCCTAAGTAAACTTAAGTAAGTGTAATAATATCCATGATGAATAATTATTTACACCAACATGGACGAAATTATTTCTCTTTACTTTTCTCGATTTTTCAATTTTTTTGTGTCACAAGGCGCCTGTTTGCCAGGTTTTCACCAAGTAACGATTTTTTTGTTTTATAATTTTTTTTTGTATTTTTGAAAATTTTTTATTTTTTTTTATATTTTTAAATTAGGATGTTCCAAAGAGCTTATGTGTAGAACCTGCGAAGGTGCATGTTGTTGATAGGATCCTCCAAGGATTCCCCTTCTGTAGTTGAGAGCTGATATGCCCCATATCCATATGTTGCTGTGATGATGTAAGGACCAAGCCAGTTGGGTTCAAATTTGTCCTTCTTATCTCTGTCTTGTTGATTCTTGGGGTTCTCTCTGAGTACTAAGTCACCTACCTCAAATGAGCGAGGCTTCACCTTGTGATTGTAACTGCATTGTTCCTTGACTGAATGATGTGTAGCTTGAGTGTCTGTCTTCCTTGATAAAGGAATTGAGATAGAATTACTAGTGTGTGGACTACACAGGCCCATATGCGTGTCACCTGAAGAAGTTTGGGCATCTCTGATAACAAAGTCCTTTGAGGAAGCTCCATTAAAGGTCCATGATGTATCGCCAGAAGGGAAAGGATGTGTGGAACAAGTGGATGAGTTATGAAGGCTTATGACTGTGAAAAGAAGTGAAAGTAGGATAGCATGATGGAGACTTAAGATCAACAAGTATGCTTTTTGACTTGCAATTGTAGAATTTTTGCCCCCAGTTATTTTGATATTAGGGGATATCAACTCTTGCTCTTTTTCTTTCATAGGATTTTTATCCTTGAATTTGATTTTTGCAGAGTCCAATAGCTTTTGATTTTGATTTGGACTAAAGGACTTTTCTTTAGTTTTTACTTTTAGATTTTTCTTTTCAAAGCTTGATTTGTGATCCCCAATGAGTAAGGGCTTTTGTAATTCTTGTTGATCCAAGTTTGGGAGCGAAGTGGAAATGGAATGAGTGGATGAAATGGTAAGGCTATGTGAGTTCTCAAGAGGGTTGGCGATACACTCAATAGATTCTTTGTTGGAACCACTCTCAGGACTATTGATATCAAGAGCTGCTTGCACCGCTGGAGGAGATTTGCATTCGGACTTAGTAGCCACAACACTAGGTGGTTCACACACAATTCCTTGGTCTTGCATATTGCTTGTAGATTGTTCTTGTCGATTGAATGTCTTAGGAGACTGTGGGAGTTGATCAACATGAAAGATATACTCACCACATCCCATGTCTTTAATCTTGAACTTGTCTTCTTTTAGCTCTGCCTGTTTTGATGTAGAAGCTTTTAAGGATTCAGGATCCACATATGCCGATGAAGAAATAGCTTCGCAATTGACTAGGATTGTTATTTCTGATCTAGGTTGTAGATTGTTGCAATAGATGAATGGATTTGGATCCGCTTTGACGGTCACTTCAACTCCATTGTGTGGAAACTTGATACATCGATGATATGTAGATGGTATTGCTCTCATCTCATGAATCCATGGACGCCCTAGCAATATGTTGTATGTGAGATCCAGATCCAGGACTTGACAAACCACATCCTTTGTGACTGGCCCTATTCTTAGTGGTAAGGTGACCGTGCCCTTGGACAAGCGCTCTTCATCATCATAAGCCTTAATAGTGATTTGGTTTGTAGCATTCACGGCCTTGTCAGAATATCCCAATTGTCTGATGGTGCTCAATGTACAAATATTAAGACCTGCTCCTCCATCTATCAGGACTCATTTTATTCGGTGTTTATGTATGAAGGCTTCAACATGTAGGGGTGCATTATGAGGCTGACTTATGGAGGCGTCATCGGCTTCTGTGAATGTGAGGGAGTGTGGAATGGATAGGTATCCCACCATGGCTTGAAACTGGTCCATGTTCAGATCAGTAGGGACGGCAGTGTCTCTCAAGATTTTGTCAAGGATAGCTTTATGTGCAGGAGATATACGTAAGAGCTCAAGAATAGAGATGAGCGCGGGTGTCTTCCCTAGTTGTTCTACAAGGTCGTACTCAGGCTTGGTGGATGAAGGATTGGTATTCTTAGTGGAGCATCCTGGCAATGTGATCTTACCTCGACGGGTTGTAACATGACATTCAAAGGTAGATTCGGGCGAAGATCCCACACCTTTTAGGACAATTTTGGGTCTTTGAGAAGGATTCTCAGGATTTTTATTTTTGATAGTAATGGTAGAAATATAATTGTCCATTGAGATGTGATTGATAGTAGAATCATAATTGTAAGGTGCTCTAGTATAATTGGCTTGATCATCTGTGACTTTGCCTTTTCCCTTGTCATGTTTTGGGAATGGTTCCTTAAACACCTCATGCTCTTGGTTAGATGAATGTCCCTCAATCTCAATATCACCTCTATCAATGAGATCTTGCACAATGTTTTTCAATCGATGGCAATTACTTGTCTTGTGACCCTTGCTCTTATGAAACTCACAAAACTCATCATCATTCCACCAATTCGGTTTTACCTTTGGTTCATAAGGAGGGAAATCTGGAATTGTAATTACTTTGTTTGCTACAAGCTTTTTGAATACTGATTCAAGTGGTTCTCCCAATGGAGTGTACTTCCTTCGTGGTTTAGAAGTTGTTTGATTGTTCACTTGATTGTTGGTAGAACTTGATCCAGAAAAGACGAACTTTGGTCTCACTGTGTTGGCATCAACAACACCATCATTAACTGTATTCTTGTTCTTGTTCCAAAATTTTGGTTTGTCCTTTCGTTTGAAGTCCTCTTTGTTTTCTTTGAATAGTTTGATAACTCCTTGTTCAATTAAGACTCTTTCTGTTGCTAGGCCCTTTTCAATGACATCCTTGAATGTAGACAAACAAGCTTTTCTGAGATCATAGCCAATAGCCTTGTTAACATTTTGTGTGAACATCTCCACCATTTGTTTTTGCGGGATCTCACAAGAGCATCTGCTAGCTAAGTTTCTCCATCTTTGTAAAAATGTTGCGAAAGATTCTCCTTCCTTTTGTTTAGTATTGCACAAGGTAGTAACTGAGACATCTGTTTCAATGTTGTAAGAAAAATGCTGAATGAATGCTTCCGCCAAGTCGCCCCATGACTTAATACCGGGAGGTAATTGAGAAAACCATTCCATAGCTTGGTCACCTAAGCTCTGTGGGAACAACCTCATCAAGTATGTTTCTTCTGCCGCTACCTCAATGCAAGCTGTGAAGAATTGTCTTATATGTGCCTTGGGGTCTCCTCTCCCTCTATATTTGTCAAATTTTGGTGTTACAAAGTGTGGAGGAAACGGAGGCATTGGAATGCTCTTATCGAAGGGATAAGGGCATATATCTCTCATAGTGTATGTAGGTTTGGATGTACTCATGTCCTCCACTTTCTTTTGTAGATCTCTAATTTGTTGTTCCAAATTATTTTTGGGAGGAGATTGATTTCTTGTAGCATATCCCATGTTTGAAACACCCATTTGAGGAGGAGCTTGTTGCATGTATGGATGATACTGATCGTAAACATGTCCATATGGAGGTCTATATTGTTGCGACATATATGGAGCACTTGGCATAATTTCTTGTTGAGGGACCCCATATCTGTTTGGTGTATATAAACCATATTCAATAGGCCTTTCATTTTCCATTGTGTTGCCCCCAATTTTGGCATGAGGTCTCCTTGTGTCAAAATTTTGAGGAAGTCCTTGAGTATCCATTTGTCTTGGTTGACCCATATCTTGAGCATGTGTTTGAGCATAGGGCCTCCATGATGGTCTTTGAGTGTAAGTATCATGCATTTGAGCTTGTGTATGTGGGATTGCTGGTTTCTGAAGCAAAACTGATGGTGACTCCGGCATCATATTATTTGGTCCTCCACTAGTAGGTTGAGTTTGTTGTGAAGGTCTACTTTCCATAAGTTGAGATAAGTCAAAATCATGCGGTATTTTGGCTCCACTTTGTGCCATCATGTTTAGAAAGTATTGACGATCTCTCCTCATTATCTCTTCAACCAATCTATTGAATTGTGGGTCCATTATGGATTCTTGTATGTCTGCTGATAGTATTGAAGAATTGTCAACATTGTCATTGTGTGTAGTATTGTTGTTTATAGCGTTTGCGCTTTCCACATTTGGATTGTGTCTATAAACATTCATGTCTGGTAATGTAGTGTGCTCAGGATTGTAGAATAGATCATTGTCATACTCATAAGAACTCATGTTTGCGGATTCTTGAGCTTCTTTAGCTATTCTCCTAGATTTTTGAAGGCGGGTTTCAACTATGAACTAGGTGTTTAGCAATATGTGAGAGACTAGACGAAGAATGAAAAGAGTATGGAAGACCAAGAGTTGTATGGAGTGTAAGTGAATCTCGAGGTGTACTTGCAATGTCCAAAGTGTAAGACCAAGTATGTAAGTAGTAGAGTAGGTGTGACTTCCAAAGAGATGATCGTTTCTCTTGATGAGGTAAGCTGACCTTGACTCTAAGTAAGACCAAATGAGACCCAAAGGTAAGAAACCTTGATGAGGGACCACTTAGCAAAGTGTAGTTGTATGTAGTGTGTTGACAAAGTATGATGAGGACAAGCAAGTGACCTTTTGACTCAAGTTTAGACAAGTATGAATGTAATGAGAGATGTAAAGCAATGATGGACTATGTGAGACCTTAGAACAGGATGAATGCTAGATGAAATCTGAAGAGACAACCTAGGAAGCTCAAGTATGCCGAAACTAATTTCTTTTGTTTGTTGGACTGTGAAATTTTTCCAATTTGTGAAGTTTTTGGTTGTGACCAAATCTGAATCTTTGACTATTTTTCGTGACAAGAGGACACAATGTTGATGAGGACTCAATGTTTGCAAGTGTTTAGACTCCAAAATGACTCCAAGAAAAGTGTGTTGTTTGATGTAAAATTGTTTTGCATACACTTGAAAACACAAAAGACACAATGTTTTGTTGTTTGGTCTTGAATGTTTGAATGTTTAACATAAGTCAAGCACAATTCTTATGGCTAGCCAAGACAATAGTTATTGATCCCACATGGGGTTTTACCCCCGAGGCTACGCTATTCAGAGCGGATACTTAGATGCTTGACCTCACTGGCTCCACCCTCGGCACTCACTTCTCGGGTCAGCCAAGCATCAATCCCCATGAAAACTCCCCATGGCGAACTTTGTATCTCTACTAAGAACCGTATGTGTGTGGGCCGCTACCAGAGGTCCGACCTCCTGCCCCAACAATTAGAAGGATTTGGGCTTCTAAAACAAAAAGGTGCTAGTAAGGGCATCCGCTCGTGTGGCCATACATGCGGCACTTTCAGCTCTGTAAATACAGAAGGCTCCCAGCCGGTAGGGGTTACGCCCTACAAATGATCAAATAAATTTGATCAAACGGGTTTATGGGGAGACATAGTGTCGGTATGAACTAATCAGCACACGTTATTCATAGTTTTCACCATGAATACATTTGATTATAGTGGTTTGGATGAGGTGGGTTTTCCTCGCTACCACTTGGGTCGTTCTCTTCTCACTAGTAGTCCTAATGACCACACGGGAAGACAGGCCCTCTAAAGATTAAACAAAAAGAGCCTATTGCTCAAGACACAAAGGACAATGATTCAATTTTAGTGCACCAATTGAAGTGTTTGCTAGTCTATGAAAACAAGGCACACAATAAAAATCCAAAAAACCTT
The DNA here is from genome assembly GCF_030272615.1 of Cryptomeria japonica. Classification (NCBI taxonomy): domain Eukaryota; kingdom Viridiplantae; phylum Streptophyta; class Pinopsida; order Cupressales; family Cupressaceae; genus Cryptomeria; species Cryptomeria japonica. Next base: position 413,555,031 of record NC_081409.1, on the reverse strand, counting down.
GCCAAGGACCTGCAACAAAGATTTATTAGTAGTTTGGATTGTTTCAAATGATCACCCCTTCCTGCAAGCACACAAGTTAGGTAAATTTTAGATCCAAAAGACTTTGTGAAATAGGGGCCTTCAACAATGTGTTTTGTTGACCAATTCAAAGACCTGATTCATCATAAAAAAAAGACCACCTGTAAAATTTCAAGAGATTTCCAGAAATGTAAGAAAATCCAAAAAATTTGTTAATTTGCTCCAAAAATTAATTTTTTATGAAAAATCATAAAAAATTCATATAAAATGCAAAATCGATCAAAAAAATCTGAAATTTTTATTGGAGATTTTTTATGGTCTTCCAAACCTGCACAAAAAATTTCCTACAACAAATCCAATCAGTTTGTGAGATATGAGTAAAATAATGCAAAACCCTAATTTTCAAAGATCTGATTTTTGAAGAATGATTTTGCATAAAATTTAAAATCACAAAGAACAGATCCTATGTATAATTCTGAGAGATTTCCAAAAATATAAGAAAATCCAAAAAATTCACTAATTTGCTCTCAAAATTAATTTTTTATGAAAAATCATAAAAAATTCATATAAAATGCAAAATCAGTCCAAAAAATCTGAAATTTTTACTGAATCTTTCTGATACTATTCCCAACCTGAAAAAAACATTTTATGGCAAAATTCAAATCCGTTTGTGAGATCTGATCAAAATAATTAAAAACCCTAATTTTTAAAGATCTGATTTTTAGGGAAATATTTTGCATCAAAATTAAATTCACAAAGAACAGATCCTGTGTATAATTATGAGAGATTTCCAAAAATGTAAGAAAATCCGAAAAATTCTCTCATTTTCTCTCAAAATAAATTTTTTATGAAAAATCATAAAAAATTCCTAAAAATTGAAAATTTGCTCCAAAAATTCTAAATTTTGGATTGAGAGCTCCCGATACTTTCTTCAACCTGCAAAAAAAATTTGGTGCAAAATTTCCAAGCCGTTTATCAGATATGATCGAATCTCTCCAAGATCTTGATTTTGTGTCCAAAACCCTAGCTGCACAAGGTTATTCTCCAAATTGTTTTACAAAATAGCAATATAGGGTTAGAAAAATCTGCAAAAAAAACATAGATCTAAGAAAAATCCATGTCCCACCGGGCGTGCCAAAATGTTTATGGTGAAAATGGATAACAATAATAACAAAATTGAAAGGCTAAATGAATTCAACCACCAAACCCTAGCCTAACAACAACAAAGATCCACCATAACATATGAAGATTACCTAAGACAATGCAAATAACTGAAAATCACAAAGATTATACCATCACATGTCCAATAGGGTTTTGATCTCCATTCTTCCCATCTCCATTGATCTTGCTTGATATACTTGCTCTCAGATTTTTATATGCACAAGAGCTCAACAAAGAACGGAATGTGGTTGCAAGTGGAATTGTAGTGTAGCCAAGTACTCCAAAATCAGTCATTAGGATATGTCATTAGGATATGTCATTAGGGTTTGACAATGAAGAAAGCATCTCCTTAAATAGAAGACACAATAAGAAATGGAGGGTTAAGATTGAGAGGTGTAAAAAGAGAGGTCGGCTAGGATTAGAGGGTAGGTAAAAGAAATAATAAAATAATGAAAGAGGTAGGTAGTGTAGGAATTAAGAGATGAATGACATGTGTCATGTGTAGAAAAGGATAATGAATTAATTAAATAAATAAAGATTTATTTAATTAATAGAAGAAGTAGGACAATTAAATAAATAAAATATTTATTTAATTTAGGAAAGGGATAATTTAAATAAATAAATGTATTTATTTAAATGAGAAATAAGGCTAGAAGAGGATAAATGAATTAATTAAATAAATAAAAATTTATTTAATTAATAGAAGAATTAGGCTTAGATAATTAAATAAATAAAATATTTATTTAATTAGACATGACAATTTTGAGTGTCTACAGTACCTACTATTGAGGAAAGTAAGGACTTGGATAAATATTCAATGGATCAACTATATGATGCTCTCACTGCATTTGAGATGAGAGAGTTTGACAAAAATGCTCCAAAGTAGGAAGTTGCATTCAAAGTTAGTAAGAAGATAGAAGATGAAATTGTTGATTAGTATGATGGATTTGATGAAGTAGATGAAATATTTGTGAGAAAACTAAAGAATGGCATTGGTAAGTACAAAGGTAATTTACCCTTAAAATGTTTTAACTATGGAATAATTGGTCATTGGTCATATTGCTATTAGTAGATAGCAATAAAAGAGAGAAGTTCAAAAGAAGTTTTTTATTCCAAGGAAAGTAGTTTTTCTTTAGAAGATGAGGATCATGATTATTCAAATGATGAAACACTCTTCATGGCCTTGAAAGTTGGTTACAAAAAGGGTAATATTGAAAAATATAAGAAGTCTAGTACCTTGTAGGCTAATAAATATAATGAAAAATTAATAATTGTATGGATTGCCTTTCATTTAAAAGAAGAGGAAAATTATTGGGTGATTGATAGTGGTTGTTCTCATCACATGAATGGTGGCAAAGGGAATTTCATCAACCATAAAAAGTGGAATGGAGGATTAGTCAAGTTTGGTGATGAAGGCTCTTCACATATCTCTAAAAGAGGTACTATAACAATTGATGGAAAGAAAAATACAAAGGATGTTCCTTAAGTTAAAGGACTGAAACACAATCTCCTCAATGTTAGTTGGATGTGCAACAAAGGATGTAATCTTAGATTTCATGAGAAAGGTTGTGTAATCAGAAAGGGTGACTCTAGAAAACTACCGATGGGAATGTTTATCACCTAAAGGAGGCCAATGGAATTTGTCTAATGGCACAAACCAATGAATGTTGGATTTGGCACAAGAGGATGGGTCACATAAACTTTGACAGCATGGTGAAGATCATATCTACACATGCAGTAAGAGATATGCCAATGATCATTAAGCCTACAAATACCTAATGTAAGGAATGTCAAATGGGAAAGAAAACTAGGACAAGGTTCAAGAAAAAAGAGTACTCTTCTAAAAACCCTTGGATCTAATACATACTAACCTATGAAGACCTACCAAGACAAAAGGAATTAAAGGTGAAAACTAATTTATGTTTCTTATTGATGATTATTCTACAAGGATGTGGGTTACATTTCTGAGAGAAAAATCATAAGCTCTAGATAAGTTTAAAGATTTTAAATCTATGGTTGAGAATAAAGTAGATACTAAGATCAAATGACTAATATTTGATAGAGGAGGTGAATTTACTTTAAATGGCTTTGAGAAGTTTTATGAAGATAATTGGATTAGGAGACATCTATTTGCTCCTAAGACCCCTCAATAGAATGGGGTAGTAGAAAGAAAGAATAGAGCAGTACAAGAGATGGAAATGACAATGTAAACATGCTAAACTATCTGATGTATATTGAAAAGAAGCAATTAATATTTATATATTCTTAATAGAGTGTAATTGAGAGTCAATAGCTCTAAGACCCCATATGAGCTTTGGTATTGGATACCTACTACTATCAAGTATTTCAAAAAAATTGGTAGAAAATGTTACATTTGGAGAAATGAAGAAGACTTGGGAAAGTTTGAATCAAGATGTGATGAAGGGGTATTCCTTGGTTACTCAACTAGAAGAAATGTCTTTAGATGCTACAACAAGAGGCATTGAAGGATGGTTGAAAGCACAAATGTTAAATTAGATGAAGATTGGAGTCAAATCACATGAGAACACGAGGACTGTAGATTAGAAGAATCTCCCTACATAGAAGAAGAGAAAGAGACAGAAGAGAATGAACAAATATCAGAGAAGGCTCCTAAGAATCCAACCAAGTATGTACAAAGGAATCATTTAGAAGATTAGATTATTGGTGACAATAATGAAGGTGTGAAAACCAAGAGAAGACTTGCAAGGGAAAGTGAGAAAGTAAATATTTATCTCCTATTTAAGATAGGGACCAGGACCTTTTTTATGCTAGCAAGGATTTAGGATAGATGCAAGGAAAGGAAGAAGACCTATATTAGATTGAGAAGAATCAAACATGAGAATTAGCCCCTAGATATATAGATGATAATGTTATAGGAACAAAATGGGTGTTCTAGAATAAACTGAATGGAGGAGAAGTGACGAGGAATAAAGTAAGGTTGGTTTGTAAAGGATATTCACAACTGGAAGAAATTGATTTTGAGAAGACCTTTTCTCTTGTGGCTAGGTTGGAGGCAATCATAATTTTTATTGGTTTTATTGTTCATAAAATTTTTAATGTCAATCAAATTGGTGTCAAATAAGCTTTCTTGAATGGTAATATAGATAAAGAAGTCTACATTGAGCAACATGATGGTTTTCAGTTCTTAGGGGATTCAGACATGGTTTGCAAACTCAAAAAGACTTTGTATGGTGTCAAGCAAGCCCCTAGGGCTTGGTATGCAAGGTTGGATAAGTACTTACTTCAGAAAGGTTTCAAGAAAGGTACTAGAGATAGAAATATTTAAATATTAAGGTTGAGGAATAATTGTTTTGATAGTTATTATATAGGTTGATGACATCATATTTGGAGGAGATGTTGGTATATTAAGAACTTTGTAGAAGAGATGCAAAAATAATTTGACATGTATATGATTGGTGAGTTATCTTTCTTTCTTGGACTTCAAGTTTCTTAGCTAGATGACAGTATCCTTATCTCTTAAGCTAAGTATGCTAAAGAGATGTTGAAGATGTTTGACATGGAGGATTCTAAACTAGTGAGTACTCTCATGGCTATTGCACTCATTTGAGAAAGGATGATGAGTAACCTTGATCAAACTCTTTATAGGTCTATGATTGGAGGAGTATTGTATTTGATTTCTTTCAGACTTGATATTATACATGCAGTATGTTTGGTTGCACAATATCAAGCTGATCCTAAACAAACTCATGAGAAGGTTGTCAAATGGACATTCAGATACTTGAAGGATACTTTGGACTATGGTTTGTGGTATAATGGGATAATGACTTCTCTTTGAAAACATATATTGATTCTGACTGGGCTGGTTGTGTGGATGATAGGAGAAGTATAGTGGTAGTGCATTTTTATTAAGGGATACATTGGTCTCTTGGTTCAATAAGAAGCAGGAATCAGTGTCCTTATCAACAATAGAAGTTGAGTACATTGTTGCACCCAAATGTTGTGGATAAAACAAACATTGAAGGATATCAAGGTGGTATATGATGAGCCTATTCCTATATTGTCTAATAAAACAAGTGCTATAAAAATTTCAAAGAATCTAGTGATGCATTCAAAGACCAAACATATTTCTATCAGATATCACTTTCTAAGAGAGAAGGTTGCAGAGCAAGAAGTTAGATTGAAATATGTTCCCACAAAATTTCATACTACATATATTTTTACAAAGGCACTATCAAAAGATGCATTTGGTTATCTTAGGCAGAAGCCAGGGGTTATTACTCCTCATTCTTATAACTAGATAAATAAGATGATGCATTTATCCATGGGAAGAAATTCAAGATTTATCCTTTTCTACTAGATTGATGTGGGCTACTTCTTAGGGAAGTAGGTACTTTATTGATTGTTGTTGATAGGAGGAGCATGTATGATAAGATAGTGTTGATAGGTAATGGATACCTTCACCCTTTGTCCTTGATGTCAAAGAGGGAGAGAGTCTAGATGTATGCTAAGGAATGAGTGTTTCTATCAATGATAAAGGGACAGATTTGGAGATATTTTTCATTGATGTCTATGTGTTGTCATTGGTGTCAACACTCATTGTTATGTCAGCAATGATGCCATTAATGGTTTGATGAATTCCATGTTTGGATGTCTATCTTTAGTGATGATACTCAGTATGTTGTGGTGTCATTGATGCTTGAACTTGATGATGATGATGATGATGATAATGATATTGGGTTATGATGAAGAACAATGATGGTGGTGAAGTTCATGATTGGGTGCCATACCTTGTTTGTTGTCAGCGAAGATGTTATCATGATGATAGCATATTAAGATGGGAAAAAGAAGAATTAATATGGGGATTAGAAGTATTCAATTGAGGATTAGAAGCATGGTGATGGAGTTGATATGATGTTGATGGTCTTGTGCATGATACAAGATTTTTTTGTATCTCTCTTGTTGCTCATGAGTGAGCAAAGGGTACTACAAGGATGTTTTGGTCTCTATAGGTTGGTGAAGTGTGAAAATACATGAAGTTATTTTAAAGTCTATATGGGAGAATTCTCTACATTCCTCTACACTTGAATATATTATCTTCAGGTTTTGGATTTAAGGTGTATGTGTTGTAGATATTGCACTCCTATATTTTTAGATCACTGGTATTCTCATAGATGGTTTCTACTAAATACAATATGTTGGCAATCTAATTTCTTATTAGGGACATTCTAAAAAATGCTCCACATTTATCCACATTATATTTTTCTCTTGTGGCTTGGTGGACATGCTTATATTGTCTATGTAGTGTCTCAGTTAAGATTTCAAGTGATAAAGTATACCAAAGCATGTTTGATAATTTTTTATCTCATGACTGTGTTTTCTGGCCTTTTGGGTATAAAAAACACTATATTTATTTGGTCGTCCCAACTTTTTTTGATATGGCACTATTAAATAAGTTCATGGGAATGTTGTTGAATGTTCATAGAATGTCTCTATGTGGTCTATATTGCAATGGTTGATCTTTTTGGTGATGCATTTTATCTGGAGTTGGTTCTTAGGGTGATTTGTGTTTATCTGATAGATAGAGCTAATTCTCTTTCATGTGATATGAATTTAGGGGTCTGCACTAGCATCAAAGGTTGTGTTGATTTGTCTTTGGGCCATGTTATATCTCAAGATGAGCCACATTGTGTAAATTTATTTGGATTGTGTTTTTAGGATGATTGATAAATTGCTGAGACAATGTATAAAGAGTCAATGTAAGTATTGATGAGACAATATAGTCAACTAAGGTTTCAAATAAATATGACAATGATGATTTAGTCCTCAGTGGGGAAGAGAGTGCAAAAAGTGAGTCAAAAAAATAGTTGGAAAGACTCTACCTAAGTATGTGTAGAAGAATCATTTCAAAGATCAAATCATTGGAGATACAAATAATAGAGTTCAGACCTAGAGAAGAATTGAGAAAGAAAATGAACAGGTTCATTTTTTCTTATTGTAAAAAATTGAACCAAGCACTTTTGCAAAGGCGGGCAAATAAAAAAGTCGGTTAAAATCCACGAAGGAAGAGTGAACTTGGATTGAGAAAAATGAAACTTGAGAGTTGGTTTTGAGACCTAAAGACAATGTCATTAGTACCAAATGGATATTTAAAAATCAGTTAAATAGAGATGAAAAAAGTGATCTAGAATGAGACCAAACTTGTATGCAAAGGATATGCTCAAATTGAAGGAGTTGATTTTGAGGAGACATTTTCTCCAATTGAAAGGTTAGAGGCAATAATATTGTTTCTAGCATTATCAACATTTAATAATTTCAAGGTATATCGGATGGATGTCAAATTTGCATTTATGAATGGAGAGTTAGAAGAAGAGGTCTACATTGAACAATTGGAAGGGTTTCAGTGCTCAAACAAGCCAAATTTTGTCAGAGATTTAAAGAAGGCTCTTTATGGACTCAACCATACTTCTAAAGCATGGTACTTTAGATTGGATAAGTAGCTACAATAACAAGGTTTTAGAAGAGGTAGTACAGATAGCAATTTGTACTTAAAATTAGAAGGTGATCAATTGTTGACTATTGTTATTTATGTTGACATAATTTTTGGAGGTAGTAGTGATGCAATGTGTAAAGAGTTTTGGGATGAAATACAAGAAGAGTTTGAAATGACAATGCTTGGTGAGTTGCCATTATTTATTGGTTTATGATTTTCTACAATGGATTTGGTTTGTGGCATCCTAATAGTGCAAACTTGACTTTAATTGAATGCACAGGTGCAGATTGGGCTGAAAGTTTAGATGATCAAAAGAGTACAAGTGGTGGAGATTTATTTCTTGGTCACAATTTTGTATCTTGGTTGAGTAAAAAAAAAGATCCAATTTTCCTATCTATAATATAAGTGGAGTACATTGCAATAGTTTCCTATTGTACTCAAGTTTTATAGACAAAGAAAAATTTGAAGGATGTGAAAGTGGAGTTTGATAAGCCTATTTCCCTTCTTTGTGACAATACAAGTGCCATAAATATTTTCACAAATTTGATGATGCATTCAAGGACAAAACATATTGCAATTAAGTATCATTTTCTAAGAGAGAAGGTTGCAGACAAAGAGTAAAGTTAGAGTATGTTGAGGCTAAGGAGCAAATATTTGAGATCTTCACAAAGCCACTTCTAAAGGAGACTTTTAAGTATCTCCGTTAGAAGTTGGGAGTGGTTTATCCCTCCTCTTGAATTAAGAGGAAATACATGTTGAGGGGGAGTGTTGACTCCTTGCTGCAAGCAAATATGGTGATCTTGAAGAGTGTTTCAAATTTGGGGAAACATGAAGAGTAGATGAGTTGATGAAGTTTAGAACTCAAGATGAAAGGAGGAGATTATCTTAGGAGAAAGAGATCCAAGCTGAAAGGGGGAGTGTATACATTGGAATACAAAATGCTATATATTTCATACGAGTTTGTTGTCCCTTGCCATTGATGTCACGAGAGAGAAAGGAATTCAAAATTCTACATCTTTCAAGTGGTTCAAATGCTCAAAGCTTTAGTTATATCACATTGGGGGAGTTCTGAAAAGCATTGGTTTGTGTTGGTGTGCTAACAACATCTTATTGTTTGCCATCAATGACACATGAGAAGATTATTGAACATATGTTGTCATTGATGTCAAAGGATTCAATTGGTGTTAAGGGCTCCCTCACTGTGGAGTTGAATTAGCATGTAATTGTATAGCCACAACTATCATTTTTTATGTCATGTATATGATTGAGCATTTGGTCTCCAGAAGTATAATGACAAGTTGCAAGATTAGTTGTACTATGATTGTAATATCATCTTGTATCTATTCCAAGTTAGATATGGAAAATCTCCATATGGGAGTAAGTGTGGCAAAAAGGATGAAATTAAGACATGCCATATTCAGGGAAAATGCCAGGGAAATTTGTGAAGAGGATGCATAATTCAAATGAGCAAATTTAGCATCAAGGCCTCTAAGTATATATCACCCAAATGATTAAGTAAGAAATCATGAAAAACTTAAACCAAAATTTTGAGACTATCCACCTCAACTAAACTAGAAATCTTCAACCTCATATTCAATAAGAGAAGTATTTATAATGCTTATGGTAACATCATGAGTAATGCCATTTTTAATAGATTAAATTATTTGAGAGTTCAAATGGAGAATTCTCAATAGAATGTGAGGATGAGAATAAAATCTTAGCATGCACACAACTCACAAAGCCCTAAAGACTAAATAGAATAAGATAAGCGTCTAACTTAGAATATATAGAAACAAATCAACAAGCACACAAATTTGAAAATAATTAGACAAATGAAACTCAAGAAATAAAAATATTAGTTGATAGAGTACAGGAAAACAATATCACATAAGAAAGCACAAAATCCTAAAGAAAGGTATACAGTTATGGAGTGAAAATTGAAGGAATCCAAACCCTAATTATATTTCAAAATAGGATGATGAAATAAAAAATAAATAAATTTGAAAGCCTAATGAAAGAAGGATAAAGCCTAAGGCCAACCCATAAGGTGTGTACAATAAGTCAAGTTAACCAAAATAAGTAAGGGAAATTAAGTCATTTTTACATAAAATATCTAGGTTAATTATATAAATAAAGCATTCAAATAAATAGCCTATATTAATGAGTTTGGGGTAGAAAACATTTAAATAGTGATAAGTATACAAAAAAATTATATTAATCAAATTGCAATACTCACCTAAATTTTGATGGTGGGGAGTTGAAGCTAGACACTACTAAAATTTTAGTGCTAGCATAGATAATTATCTTCAAATTCTATAAACTAATTGTGGCTTACCTTAGTTCAACTACAGAAATGCACCTAATCAAGTTACAAGTCTTTACTTGTGTCTACAACTCATCTTTGAATTGAAACTCATGAGACTAATCTAACAAATTGTTAAATATTAAAAGGTGGTCACTTTGATCTTCTAATATCTAAATTCATCTAAGCAATGTTTAGGAACACCTTTGATTTTTTTTTAAATTTGTTAATATTACTCTCGATGTAATTTTGGGCTCATACAAATGAAAGGAAAACGTATTCTCCCTCGAGTATAAGGATTAGTAATTTGAGACATCATGAACATTAAAACATCAACTTAAACATCAGTTTAGATTTGTAATAGAAGGGGAGTAGTTAAGTTTTTGTTTAATTTATTTGTTATTATTATAGGAGATAATTTAGAATGATAATTAGGTAAACTTATATATTTATTAAAAAAAAAATTCAATATTAGTAGATAATTCAAAATGACAATTTTAAAGATTCATGTAATATTATTCCTTTACAAGAGACCATAAGACCGATTACAATGAATACATAATTTACATAACTGATGACAATCTTGACAAGAACTCCCAACATCTATCTCCTTTGAGCACACCATAGGCAAGAAAATTGTTAGAGCACTTATCCACCTCATCATTCCTAGTTTAGTGTTATTAATGAGTTTCCCCCTCCATTTCAACATTTTTAAAAGTATGAGAACTTTCATTCTAATTTTAGCCTTTTAACATATATGATTAAATAATTTAGATTCTCGATTAAAAATAAATGTGATTTTAAAAAAAATAAAAAAATAAAAATCTAATTTAAAAAATATATATATACAAATTATAATTATAAAGTTTAGTCTTATTAATTTTAAGTGTGGGGTTGTATTCATATTCTCACATATGCTAAAAATAAAAATTATTATCTAGATGAAAATTAGAAGCTAAATAATTGGATCTTGTGACTCCTCTAGAATGACCAAAATGTTTTGCCCAATCAAATTGTCATAAAATATTTTTCACAATTTAGAAACTTTAAAAATATGCATATAAACTATAGAAAAATTTAATTTTATAAAACAAATAAAACAATTTTATTTTATTTTTCAATAAAAGTGGATTATTCCACTAAACTTTTTTATTAATATTTTTTATTTTTTACACAAGATTCAAAGAGCATACCGGAGGAAAGAACCCTAGAAAGAAAACCTCTGGTCACAGCTCATAAAATAAACCTACAGTATCTAACAAATCAGTTTATACACCCCGCCCAAAACCACCTACAAAATGAGGTCACAACACATATAATATCAGTTTTACATAGAGCTGCTATCAATGGAAGAAGACTCCACAACTGCTAACAATGGAAGAAGACAAAATTTTCCAAAGCCCTGTGCCAAATCCCATGAGCCAAAAACCTTCCTGCCAAAAAAGAAAGTATCAAAAAACCTTTGGAAAAACACTATTGTATCAAATACCATGAGCTCGAACTCTCCTCCAGACAACGAACATGAATACTTGAAATGAAAGGGGAAAGCGAGAATAATTATCATCATAAAATTTTACATCAACATTACTCAAGAAAATCACATAACTATTGTTGCAAACCTTCCCATACCCTAGAAGGAATTTCCTCAAAACCCACCTCTCGTTGATTAGCATTGCTATCAATGGCTAAATTTGTCAAATAATCTGCAATCTTATTAACTTCTCTGTAACAATGGGATAACAAGAAAGATTCAAACAATTCTATTTTTTGAAAAATGAGATCAAGTATATACTGCAAATTCCAACAATTCGATTTATTTTTCATAACACATTGAATAATCACCATAGAATCACCTTCAATTATTAAGTCCTTAATTCCCAAAGAGATTGTCATATCCAATCCAAAAGACAAAGCATGAAATTCCGCAACATTGTTAGTTTTAAAACCAATAGCAAGCCACTTAGCTCGAATAAAATTTGCATTGTGATCATAAATTACCATGCCTACCCCAGCCGGCCCAAGGTTACCACAATAGGCCCCATCAAAATTCAGTTTAAAGTGCTCCTGTGGAGGAGGTTTCCATCTAGCAGAGCATCTCTTACCTATTGCATCATTCTTTTTTAAAATTGAACCACGAGAGGGTAAAACCGACAGCATCTTCCAAACTCTAGTAACTCTACTATCCCAGTGTGAAAAAGAAGTAACATTTTCCAAATTCTTATAAATAAACGACAAAGCAACCTTAGAGATTGAAGACTCAATTTTTAATAGAACCTCAGACAGAGGAGAACGTGTTTTTTTAAATATCCTGTTGTTTCGCTCTAGCCAAACATTCCAAATCACAATAGATGGAGATATGATCCAAAGGCATGCATAAAAAGATGAGGCAAACATAAAGGGCCAAGATCTAAAATGGGAAATGAGATCCTTACCAATAAAAAAGGATATATTTAACTTCTCAAACAACCATTGCCAACATTCATAAGCATGATCACAATGTAGGAACATGTGTGAAGAAGATTCCAAATTTTTATTACAAAGGACACAAGGGAAAACAACAGTAATACCAAGCCTGTCCAGTCTCATACCTGTAAGGACTCTGTCCTGAAGTGCCAACCAAGCAAAGGCTCCAGCTTTGGGAAGACAAGCCGAATGCCAAAACAACTTATAAGGCCAATGATAAATCTTTAGCAACCATAAGAGAGTTGTAACCATCTTTAACAGTCTACTTACCAGAAATATTCTTTGTCCAAATAAGTTCATCCTCAGAATCAGAAAGAAATACAATTCTATCCCCCAAAATCTTCTGAAAATCTAATTTCATACTTTGATCAGCATCTAAGAAATCAATCGACTTCCATTTAGCAAGCTTAAGGGGTCCACTAGTCACAATTTCAAAATAATCTGCTACAAAAACACCCCAAGGGGAGGAAAGAATAGTGATCAGAGGAGACCAATCCCTAATATTCACCAGAGGTGTGTGTCCATTCCATACTTCATCCCAGAATCTGACCTTTCTACCATTATGAACAATCCATGAGAGATGAGGCAAGCAAAATAACTGATCTACATTTACAAAGGAAATTCCAAATAGCAGAACCTGAAGGCAAATTTGAGACTTTAAAAATGTACTCTCTCGGTCCATTATTTAAATATTTGGCAAACATAATTTGTGCCCATAAGGAGCTAGGCTTGTCATATAATTTCCAAACCAACTTAGCACCTAAGGCTAAATTCTGATTCTCCAGACTCCGAATTCCTGCTCCCCCAAGTTCCTTAGGCAAACATACCTTATCCCATGCAACTAAAAGGAATTTGGTCTTGCCATTTTATTATTTTTGCCAACCTAATCATAAATATCTTATACAAAGTGTTACATAAAACAATTTGAACTTCTAATTGATTCAAATAATGTTTTTTAATTCATAGTTAAATCTAAAAAAAATGGTAAGTTATTGCAATAATACTCCCTAACTAGAAGAACTATATAATAAAAATCTTGTTAAAGGAAAATTGCAAATAACAACGGGAATATAAATGGCCATGTTTAATAAACATTTGAACAAAATCAAATATTTAAACAGCAGTCCCCAAACTATTTCTTCGTTTTATCTACCTGGTTCATAGTAAAGAAGCAATGATAAAGAAAGCTCCCACTCACAACGAATTGTCCCAGCAGTTTAGGGGAACCTTCTCAGAATTAATAAGTATGATGTCAGCAAAAATTAATAGATTTTGCAGAAGACATCTATATCAAACTTCTGTACACATCTTCAAAATGAATTAACCTTGCAAAAGATGGAAAGTTGTTCAGCCGAGAGGAGAAGATCTTCGTTATACAGCGGAACTGCAAGAAATTATAGAAAACACAAAACTGGGGACATAAAAAATATAGCTACTTGTGCACCTAACAAAACAAAATGCAAGTTAAAAAGGATTGAAAATGCAATTCTACAACAGAGCATAAGTATGAAATACATGTGGATGCACGTCCATAATAACCTTCTTTTAACCAAGCTATAAAAAAGTATGGTCATGGACAGAAGATCCTATCCATACCTTGAGAAAAACCTGTGATTGGATGCGAGCTGTGAATCCTCAATACATTCTCCCAGTACATTCTGAAGACCCACAATAGCAAAATTTCTTTTTAATGTATCCATTCTGATCATACACCTGATCCACAGTACAGTTGTAATGATAAAAAAGCTCCCGCATTGGAGGAATGTTCTCTGCAGCAAAGAACATAATGTGGGGTAACCTTCTATCATCATGGTCGTAAAGCACATCCTGTGCATATAGATTTGGAGAACAATTGTGATTGATGAATCTCCAAACGCTTCCATAATTAGCTGCATCAATCGTAAATCCCACATCTTCCGCTGTAACGCAAACTGGACTACTCTCCCATTCAGACATAGCACTAGAAAGTTCAGGCCAACGAGATTGATCCTTCTTGCTTGTCCTTCCTATATCAAAGAGATACTCGTCATTATCAATCCGCTTCTCAGCTTCAATATCTGAAAGTAGCTCACCTGTGTACTCACAAATAAAGCTACCAGAAGGTATAGAGTCTGATGATCTGACTCCCCAACCTCTCTTATCAGTCTTAAACACCTCAAGCCGAAATTGAATACCACTTTGACTCACTCTATTGTAGCAATTTGGAGGGCAGCTACATGATGGACCACATTCATATACAATAGGCTCAGCACATACAATAGCACCGTCAAAGTTAAATGGAAATTTGCCACCATTTTTCAAAGCACAGAGACATTTTGTGGAATCTGAACATCCATTTCTACAATCACAGCCTCTTTGAGGCATAGGCTGACACCAGCTTGACTAAAGCACTTCAGTTGTGTACACAAACGGAGGTGGGCCATTTTCTTCATCTCTAGTATTTACAACACAAATGGCTCATCTCTCTTTGCCTTCCGAAATGTCCTTAATGTTGGAAGTGGATTGACTCTGAGAGGTGGGGGTGAATCAGAGTCAATAATCAATTTAACTCTCTTTAATTTTTTCTTACTTTGGAAAACTCTTTTAACACACATATGACACCCTAACTTGTATCCAAGCATGCATTTCTGATTAAACAATATATATAATTGAGTAATCTTGATATGCTTCTTATTGAACTTGTCAAAGCATCAAATTATGACTGGTAGAATTAATTAAAAAACAAAGTGACCAGCATAAAGAATTAAAATTTTGTAGAACAACAATGAAGCATAAATAAATGTATCAGAGCATTCATCTAATGGAACACATAAAGTGGATTAGCACACAACACAGATTTTCATGAGTGGAAAACCCTCTTGGGGTAGAAAAACCACTTGATAAAAGAATATTTTATTATCTCAAGAAGCACCCACTCCTTACACTGTATTTAGAAGTCTCAAACTTCAAGGAGCACCGACCCCTATGTCACAAATGATATCAAGAAAATATCTCCAATTACGAGCACTGATAAATTCAGAAGTGCATCATATTATGCAACTCTCAACTTGTCAATCACTCACCGCCATCTCTGTTTTTGTTTTTTTTTGTTACACACTGTTATATTCAAGAGATCTATCCTTCATCAAGCAAAACCAACTAACAAAACTTCTTCCTTGACCACGCTCCAAAAATCAGGTTCCCAAACTGTAATACGGGTTTTATAGAACTGAATCACAACCGGAATAAAATTGTTTTGTGTGTTCATCCTTGAGTAGGGTTACCAAACCCTAACTTAGGTTGGAGTTAATAAAAATTTATCACCAAAATAAATGTACTGCATAGGATCTCTTTAGAAATACTTCTTTCCTTTTCCCAATTTTTGTTTCAAAAAAAAATTACTTGTGATTATTTCTTTGGAAGAATATAGTAGCAAGAAAGATATTTTTAATCTTTGCATTTTTGATAACTGGAAAAATACTCGGGACCATCTTTTTCATTTTTTTTAAAATAGAAGAGTAAACACTTTTATCTTTCTATTTTTTTTCTTCTTTCACTTCCATTTTACTTTTTACCCTTCATGGTTTGACAAGAGAAAACACTTTTATCTTTCTTTCTTTTTTTCTTTCACTTTCTTTTTTACTTTTTACCCCTCACGGTTTCACAAAACATACTGCAAAAATAACAATTTGACAATTTGATGCTAAAACAATTGCGAGAAATCCCCACAAAATTAGCCATAAAATATTACCATCTGAAGCATTCATACCTGTAGATTATTAAATCAAAAAATACCACAATGCGAATTTGAAGAACCACTGGTCACTGAACCTACCTTCTTCTCTTCCACAAAAAGTTTCACTATCAATGAATACCAAAAATTAATCTGCTTACACCTGTCCACTATTCATAGAGATAAAGCTATATAGTCACCAAAACCTTTTTGTCATCAAGGACAATGCAGCATAACAAAGGTAACAAACTCCCCCTTTGTCCTTGATGGCAAAAATTGAACCATCATAAAACTGAACCATCATTAACTGCTAGAAACAACATCATGATACCATAAATACCACCTGAGTAAACTGCTAATTAATTTGTGAAACCTTAGAACAACCTGTATTTCCAACTATCTGTGAAACTCAGAATAACCTGTAATTCCAACTGTGAAACTTTTAGAATAACCTGTAAGAACAACTGTCTATTTGTGAAACCTTAGAACAACCTGTAATTCCAACTATCTGTGAAACTCAGAATAACCTGTAATTCCAACTGTGAAACTTTTAGAATAACCTGTAAGAACAACTGTCTTCTCCCCCTTTTTGTCTCAAGGACAAAGGGAAAAACTTGGGGAGAGTGATGCTCCCCCTCATAGAATGCAAGATATTAAGCAAGAATAGATTGAGAGATAACTCCCAACCTGTCTCTGAAACGTTCAAATACTTCTTTAGATAGAGCCTTTGTGAAAATGTCAGCCACTTGTGCCTGGGAAGGCACATATAAAAGTTGAAATTCATTAGCTAACACCTGTTCACGTAGAAAATGTAACTTTATTGCAACATGTTTAGTGCGTGAGTGCATAATAGGATTTTTAGAAAGATTTATGGCACTAGTGTTATCACAAAAAATAGAGATTGGCTTGTTTACTGTAATACCCATATCAGCAAGTTGATAAGACATCCAGATTAATTGGGTACAACAAGCTGTTGCAGCAATATACTCAGATTCTACAGTTGATAAAGTGACACATTCTTGCTTTTTGCTATGCCAGGCAACAAGACGATCTCCTAGGAAGAAAGCTGCACCACTGGTGCTTTTTCTATCATCTACACAGCCAGCCCAGTCAACATCCGTAAAACCAACAAGAGTAAAATCATTATTTCGTGGATACCATAAACCATAGTCTAAAGTACCTTGAATGTACTTTAAAATTCTTTTCACAACTATCAAATGAGATTGTTTAGGGGCAGATTGAAATCGTGAAACCAAACAGACTGCATGCATTAAATCAGGCCTAGATGCAGTTAAATAAAGTAAGTTGCCTATCATTGATCTGTACTCAGATTGATTGACTTCAGGTGAGTCATCTGCCTTGGTTAATTTACAGCTAGTCTCCATTGGAGTACTAACAGGTTTGCAATCTATCATATTAAACTTCTTTAGCATTTCTTTTGCATATTTGGTTTGTGATAAAAAAATGCCTTGTTCAAGCTGCATTACTTGAAGACCAAGAAAGAAGGTTAATTCACCCAACATGGACATTTCAAATTCAGATTCCATGAGTTTTGAAAAAATTTTGGATAAAGAATCATTATTGCAGCCAAAAATGATATCATCCACATAGACCTCAACAAGTAAAATATCATTACCTTCAACTTTGACATATAAGTTACTGTCAACTCCACCTCTAGTAAATCCATTTGCTGTAAGGTGAGCATCTAACCTGGAGTACCAAGCTCTTGGAGCTTGTTTAAGACCATATAGAGCCTTTTTCAACCTGTATACATAATCAGGTTTATCTGCAGAGACAAACCCTTCTGGCTGTTCCATATATACCTCTTCATCAAGATAACCATTTAGGAATGCTGTTTTAACATCCATTTGATAAATTTTAAAATTTTTATAACAGGAGTATGCCAGAAATATTCGTATTGACTCTAGCCTAGCAACAGGTGCAAATGTTTCACCAAAATCTACACCTTCTTGCTGTGCATAGCCTTTACACACAAAGCGTGCTTTATTCCTAACAACTTTACCAGATTCATCAAGTTTATTTCTGAAAATCCATTTACCCCCTATAACATTTTTATCATCTGGTCTAGGCACTAGTTCCCAGGTTTTATTCTTTTCTATTTGATTGATTTCATCTTGCATTGCATTCAGCCAACAATCATTAATAAGAGCTTCAGAAACAGACTTAGGTTCAAAATCAGTTACCAGACAGTAATGCTCAGCCATTTGAGCTTGTTCACCAATTCTTGCTCTTCTCCTAGTCAAGATTCCTGCATCTATTTCACCAATAATTTGACTTTGAGGATGTCTTTTAGTAATGATTCTAGAGGGTGTATGTAAAAGATTTTCTGCTTTAGGACTTGATGGAGGACTCTTCTCATTTGTAATTTCTGTTTCAGCAGATTTAGAAACTTGTTCCAGTCTTATTGGTATATCCTCTTCAACATCCTGCATACCATCACTTAGAAAGAATTGCTCATCAAATCTTACATTAACAGTTTCAACAATTTTGTTCAATCTATTATTGAAACACCTATAAGCTTTGCTATGAGTAGAATATCCAAGAAATATACCCTCATCAGTCTTAGCATCAAAGCTTCCTAGATTCTCTTCATCTCTTTTTATATAACACTTGCACCCAAAAATCTTGAAATACTTAATTGAAGCAGCTTTACCATACCAGAGTTCATAAGGAGTAAAAGTAGATTTTACCCTAATTTGCACACGATTCAGAATATAAACAGCTGTGTGAACAGCTTCTTTCCAATATCTGTCTGGCAGATTTGCCTCATTAAGCATTGTGCAAGCCATCTCTTTGACTATTCTGTTTTTCCTCTCAACCACCCCATTTTGTTGAGGTGTTCGAGCAGCAGCATACTGTCTTTTAATGCCATGTTTTTCACAATAATCAACAAATTCTTGTGATGTAAATTCACCACCCTTGTCTGATCTTAAACATTTCAGTTTTAAATCAGTTTCACGTTCAACCATTTTCCTAAAAATTTTAAATCTGTCAAATGCTTCAGATTTATGTTTAAGAAAAGTGACCCATACCATTCTTGTATAATCATCCACAAAGAGCATGAAGTATTTTTCACCATTGATGGATTGTGTCCTTGTTGGACCACATAAATCTGTATGAACAAGTTGTAAAGGACTAGTAGAAGAGTGTTCTTTAGATTTAAAAGATACTTTTGTCTGTTTACCTTTCAAACACTCTTTGCACACAATATTTAATGGTTTGCTCAAGATGGGTAAACCTCTGACATTCTGGTTCTTGCTGATTCGAACTAGATTATCAAAGTTTACATGTCCCAAGCGCTTGTGCCATAACCAGTTTTCTTCTACTTGACCCATAAGACACATACCTACATTATTTTCATAATCTGTGGAGTCAAGTAAATTGTAAACATTCCCAATAGTCCTCAAACCAGTAGCAACAATATTACCAGATTTATTTTTGATAGCACAACCTTGAGAACTAAAAGATACATTATAACCATTGTCACAAATTTGACTGACACTCAACAAATTGTGTTTTAATCCTTCAACAAAATAAACGTCATGAATAGGAGTGTCATCATTTAGCAATAATGTGCCTTTACCTCTGACAAAGGCTCCTGAATTATCACCAAACTTACAAAACCTCCATCAAAGTTTTCAAAATGAAGGAATTTATTTATGTCTCCTGTCATATGGTGTGAACAGCCACTGTCCAACACCCACAATGACTTTTTACTTGAAAGAAATGCAGTTTGCACTATCATAGACTGTTTAGAACTAGGGACAAACTTTGGTTTCCACACCTTATGAATTTTTTCCTTTGACTTGCATTGAGAAGAAGTATGTCCAAAGAAGTTACACTTAATGCACTTCACAGTATTTGGAAAACCAGAGGCTTGATTATGTCCAAACATAGAAGTTCTATGTTGCAAAAATCTGCAAGTGTTAACCTTATGGCCAAACTTGTTGCAGTAAAAACAGTAACCATGAAAGAACCCAAACCTAAAAGGAGTCATTCTATTGTAGGCTTGAAATTGTTTTTTGTTTGCAAGTTTAGTAATTTGTTTTGATGATTCAGCACTATCAAAACCTATACCTGTCAAATTCTTGCATTGTTTTTGTTTGCTTAAGATTTCATTCAAATGCAAGGTACTTTCATACTGCTCAATCTGCTTATGTAAAGAACTACTTTGCTGTTCCAAAATGTTAACTTTCAATTCACTATCAGCAAGTAAGACTTTCAGATCCTCAACTGTTTGCTTTGAATCTTTTAATTCAATTTGTAAAATCTATTTTTCACTTTCATGAGAAGCTACAAGTTTCTTAAACCTTTTGATTTCTTTGAGAGCACACAGTAACTCTCCTTCAAGATCAATTTCACCTTGATCTAAATCATCAAATTGATCTACTGATATGTTATTTAAATCTTTCTTTGAGGAAGTTTCTATTGCAGCCATAAACAAGGTTTCATCACCTTCACAAGGTGAGTCATCTGAATCATTTTCAGAATCTTCTTTAATAAAAAGACTCTTCTTTTTCTGAAAAGGATTGAATTTCTTTTTAGAGTTCCATTTTTTCATTTTGAATACTTTTTCTGGTTTTTCTTCTTCATTATTTTGATCACTCAGGGGACATTGAGCAGCAAAGTGCCCAACTTTGCCGCAATTAAAACATTTGAAGGGTAATTTTCCCTTATACTTCTTTTTTAACTTTCTAACTAGCAAAGCTTCTATAGCATCTGAAAGTTCAGACTCACTATCTAGTTCCTCCTTCTTTTCTACTTTAAATGCAGTTTCTTTAGAACTAGAAGGATTACTACCTATCCTCATTTCATAGGCTGTGAGTATGCTTTGTAGGCTTTCAAGAGACATAGTTGAAAAGCTTTTCTTTTCTTCTAAAGTTGACGCCTTAGTTTCAAATTTAGGAAGTAAAGTTCTAATAACCTTTCTGACAACATCTTTTTCATCAACATTTTCACCAAGACCCCTTCTTGAATTCACAACTTCATCAATTCTAAGAAAATAATTTGCAATAGTCTCATCTTCTTTCATTCTCAATGACTCAAACTGATTCTTGAGTGTGAGAATTTTAGATTCTTTGACCTTTGCATCGCCTTGATAAATAGTTTCAAGCTTGCTCCATATTTCATGAGCAGATGCACAATGCATAACTTTAACAAACACATCCTTGGTAAGACCACACAAGAGAGCATGTTTTGCTCTAGCATTTAACTCATACTGAGATTTAGCATCAGGATCTGAAGGAATAGCATTAGGAACAACATATTTTGTGATAACAATGTTCCACACATTTACATCAACAGAGATCAAGTACGTTTCCATTCTGATCTTCCAAAACACATAATTTGTGCCATCAAAGAGGGGAGCTCTTGAAAGAGAGGCACCTTCTTGTGAATAAGCCATGACAAGACTTCCAAAAGACCAGGAACAATCCCTAGGATAGACCTAAAAGATGGGACCCTACGCTCTGATACCACTTGTTGGAAGTGGATTGACTCTGAGAGGGGGGGGGGGTGAATCAAAGTCAATAATCAATTTAACTCTCTTTAATTTTTTCTTACTTTGGAAAACTCTTTTAACACACATATGACACCCTAACTTGTATCGAAGCATGCATTTCTGATTAAACAATATATATAATTGAGTAATCTTGATATGCTTCTTATTGAACTTGTCAAAGCATCAAATTATGACTGGTAGAATTAATTAAAAAACAAAGTGACCAGCATAAAGAATTAAAATTTTGTAGAACAACAATGAAGCATAAATAAATGTATCAGAGCATTCATCTAATGGAACACATAAAGTGGATTAGCACACAACACAGATTTTCATGAGTGGAAAACCCTCTTGGGGTAGAAAAACCACTTGATAAAAGAATATTTTATTATCTCAAGAAGCACCCACTCCTTACACTGTATTTAGAAGTCTCAAACTTCAAGGAGCACCGACCCCTATGTCACAAATGATATCAAGAAAATATCTCCAATTACGAGCACTGATAAATTCAGAAGTGCATCATATTATGCAACTCTCAACTTGTCAATCACTGAACAAGATTAATACAAAAGATGGTCTATCACCGCCATCTCTGTTTTTGTTTTTTTTTGTTACACACTGTTATATTCAAGAGATCTATCCTTCATCAAGCAAAACCAACTAACAAAACTTCTTCCTTGACCACGCTCCAAAAATCAGGTTCCCAAACTGTAATACGGGTTTTATAGAACTGAATCACAACCGGAATAAAACTGTTTTGTGTGTTCATCCTTGAGTAGGGTTACCAAACCCTAACTTAGGTTGGAGTTAATAAAAATTTATCACCAAAATAAATGTACTGCATAGGATCTCTTTAGAAATACTTCTTTCCTTTTCCCAATTTTTGTTTCAAAAAAAAATTACTTGTGATTATTTCTTTGGAAGAATATAGTAGCAAGAAAGATATTTTTAATCTTTGCATTTTTGATAACTGGAAAAATACTCGGGACCATCTTTTTCATTTTTTTTAAAAATAGAAGAGTAAACACTTTTATCTTTCTATTTTTTATTTTTTTTTCACTTCCATTTTACTTTTTACCCTTCATGGTTTGACAAGAGAAAACACTTTTATCTTTTTTTCTTTTTTTCTTTCACTTTCTTTTTTACTTTTTACCCCTCAGGGTTTCACAAAACATACTGCAAAAATAACAATTTGACAATTTGATGCTAAAACAATTGCAAGAAATCCCCACAAAATTAGCCATAAAATATTACCATCTGAAGCATTCATACCTGTAGATTATTAAATCAAAAAATACCACAATGCGAATTTGAAGAACCACTGGTCACTGAACCTACCTTCTTCTCTTCCACAAAAAGTTTCACTATCAATGAATACCAAAAATTAATCTGCTTACACCTGTCCACTATTCATAGAGATAAAGCTATATAGTCACCAAAACCTTTTTGTCATCAAGGACAATGCAGCATAACAAAGGTAACACTTAATACAAAGACCTTGAATTGTATATCTTGATGGGTTTCCAACAAATTTCACTAATTCAAATCCCAGCTTTGGCTGACCTAATTGTCTTCTTAGAAGGAATTTTAAAAAAGTATCCAGATGCTCCTCTGTCGAGCCAACATTTCTCCACATCATAAAGTCCATCATAAGTATATAGGACACTTACCTTGTTCTTTCTTCTTTCTTTGTTTCCTTCATTTCCAAAATGCTTTTTCTTTATTCCTCGAATTACTCGTACAGGTATTTTCAGGCCTATGTTGTTCTTCAGAGCCAAATTCCCACGTTCAAGTTTCTGGTCCTCAGTTTGCCGTTTGTCTCCACGGTAGTTGTTTCCACCCTGTCCTGTGTAAATCAACACATGCCCACTGTCAAGATCATCTTCGTAACCTCCTGATGCCACAATGCTGGTAGCCACCTGCACATTTTTTTGTTTCAAGAAGTCAATTCCAGCCTGTATCTGGCGATGAAGACCCACAATGCAAAACTCAATCCTATAATGGAACTGGTCTCCAACTTCCAACCCTGGGACCACACCCACAATTTGTTTTCCCATGTTGACATACAAGTTATTATCCTTCAAAAGCTGGGCAGCTCTTAGATCTGCACGAACAGGAGTACCATTTGGAGAAGAGATTTTGACACAATCTTCCTCTTCATGTATTAGTTTCCTGCAAAGAACCTGAAATAATTGCAAGGTTTCTCTAACTTTTCCACGTGTTGGTGGATTTTGAACCAGAAAATCTGCAGTTTCCACAGATTTCAATGTAAATTTTTTGGGGACCCTGCTCACAATCTCAGTTGAAGTTGATTGTGCTGAGGTAGCGACCGTCTTCAAAGAAAGCTCGTGAGGCTTCCTTGCAACCTTATTAAATGAATTTACTTTATTCTTTCCAAATGTAGACGACCTTGGTACAGTAAATCTTCCAGACTTGTAGGTGTCATTCAAAATCTTAGAGTGCTCTGGCATAACTTCTGTTTTCACCATTGTTGTCAACTGATTAACGTCCTTTGTTTTGGTGGCCACCTTGCAAGTTTGAAAGCTCTCGTATTTGACTCGAGAACATTGATCGAGATGGTGTGATTCTTTGGAGATTGTCCAGATGGCAGCAATTTTTCTTTTGCCCTTTTACCACACTTTTCTTACTTTGCAAATGCAGTCCTCGTCTTTCTTGGATAGGTTTTGTCAAAAATAAGTTTCTGACTGACAAATTCAACTCCTGAGGTATGAGTGTCTCCTTTGATATTGTTAGGAATAATGAATAAACTAAATCAGGTGTTTCAGTTGTGTAGACCACTTGTATCAGTTGTGTTTCAGTTATGTTGCAAGATCCACTATTATAGGAGTTAGTTTAGGAATCAATTGAATCAATTGTACAAGCTGTTAAATTTTTCTTTTGCCCTTTTACCACACTTTTCTTGCTTTGCAAATGCAGTCCTCCTCTTTCTTGGATAGGTTTTGTCAAAAATAAGTTTCTGACTGACAAATTCAACTCCTGAAGTATGAGTGTCTCCTTTGATATTGTTAGGAATAATGAATAAACTAAATCAGGTGTTTCAGTTGAGTAGACCACTTGTATCAGTTGTGTTTCAGTTATGTTGCAAGATCCATTATTATAGGAGTTAGTTTAGGAATCAATTGTAGAAGCTGTTAATCTACAGTAACAATTATAAATTATAAATTGTAACTCTTGCAGTTTAATATCAATAATATAATAAATTCAGTTTTTTTTGTGTTTTTATCATGGTATCTCTGGGCATAACTCCCTCATGGGAGAGCCCAGTATCATGAGTGTGGTCTTCCGTATGAATGCTAGGATTAATTTTTTGTTTATTTAATAGGAGATCACTATTGAAGAAAAGAGCCAGTGAAAGATTCCAAAAAGAGTCCCCAAGAGCCACCAAGTTTGAAGACAATAAAAGGGCAAAAACTATCTCTGCAGCCCGTGAAGAAGAACAGTAGATTACTGTGTTTGTGAAGCTTTTGCAAAGATAAGTTTGTTTGCAAATGTGAAGATTAATGTTCTGCTTGTAATCTACAGCAGCAGACTCCACACGTGGCCCCTTCTTTATTCCAATATAAGGTTACTAATTCGAGTTGAATTTGTTCTCTGTTGATTTCCACCAAAATGTGGTGACTGTTTTTACTTCCAGCGCTCCAGGTCTGCTGTGCACCAGGGCATTTAGAAGATTTGCTGCCAAATTTGTCTTTAGCGCTGTTTTTGTGATGATGATGGCAGGTGTAGCTTTTTCTGTTGTGGTTGAGGAATTGTTGCCTAACCCTCTTTGACCATAGGCATTGAGAGTCTCCTTTGATGGAGGGTGCAGCAACAGTAGCTGCAACAGATTTATGGCACTCTCCCTTGGTGATTAGAGGAGCATTTCCCCCACAACCAAAGGGGAAGTCTCGATAAGAAGACACAGGCCGGGTGGGATGTTTCACCGCAGATACAAAACTTTTGAAAGAACAAGTAGGGGTTTGAAGAGATGAAAATGCATTTTGACATTCAAGAGAAGATGCTGGAGATAACGGTGACTTATTCTTTTGAAGATCTGAATTTCCAGGAGGAAAATTTGCAAATGGTGATGCGTAACGCCCACAACCAGGCGGAAAATCACGTATTACAGATGGCTTTGCCTTCTTAACCTTAGAAACATGGAATTCTTTTACAGTACAATTCTTGTTACTAGCTGTATTACAGTGCAAGTAATTAAATCCCTCAGAACTGTCGTGCAAGTTAAACTGAGCTTGTTTCTCAATAACTACTTCGTAGTCTGCCAATGGTGAATATACTCCTTCCATCATTTCATGGCATCCAGAACGTATACAACCTATAATGATTCCTATGAACATGGTAAGCAAGCGTTCGAATACCGATGCAAGAACACTAGTATCAAGATGAACTTGCAATAAAATGACCAGAAAAGTGAATGATTTGCAAGAATAAACTAGATAAAGATGACCAAAAGCAATTTAAAATTATACAAGCAAAAAGAAGATTAAACTAAACTATCATAAACTTCACTAACGGTTTACAGAACACCCGTGCAAGTTAATGGAGCTTCTTTCTCAGTTATTACTTCATTGATAAATGACCTTCCAAAACATGGTGCAACTCAGGCAGGTTCCTTGATAGCGGTGTAAATCATGCAGTGGTTAGCGTAGTTACTAAGCGGATAGTGCAACAAACAGTTAACCATTCATGCTCTGCATGCTCTGCCTCTTTCACCGCCAATATTGTTAATGCGGTTGCTCTGCCTTTGTTTCCTCCGTAATTTCCATCATCTGCAGTGGTCTACGGTGGTTATCTTTGTGTAAATCTGCATATCTTGCAGTTGTAAATGTACTATGGTTAATACAAGAGATTTATTTTTCATTCTCTATAGTTCTGTTTTTCTTTTATGTGCTATTATCTACAAGTTCGCTTTTCTTCTGTTTTTCTTTTATGTGCTATTATCTGCAAGTTTGCTTTTCTTCTTTTCTAGCTAGATCCTTGTGCAGATCTGTACTCTGTTTGCAGGTTTGCAAAATTTTACATTCCTAAATATGCTAAAACCAAATTCTTCATTAAAACATACATAAGAAATAAACACTGCCACTAAAACAAACTTGTGTAGAGACTACAGAGTATATGCAAACACAAGAAGCATGGCTACACAAATTATGAAATCAATGGGAGCACATGCACATCCAAAATGTAAATCCAAAGCATGGAAGAAATACTTCTCTTAAAGATGTAAAACTATCATATATGGCCATTAAGATGTATAAAAAACAAAGAATGGTTTGAAAGGGTATCAAAGTGCATATAACAGCGTGGAATCTATAAGCCAACTTTCCAACGTTTAAGAACAGGATCAATCGAAATCCAAATGCAAAATTCATGACCTTTGGAAAATCAAGACAACTCTGCAGCGGCCAAATAGATGTCAAATCTAATGCAAATAAATACTTTTCTAATCACCCAGTTTTTTTGTTGGACAAAATGAACCCTTGCTATTTGTTTGCAAATTTTCTAGATATATGGGCAAATTTATGAAATTCGACCACACATGTTCCAATAGCAAAATTCTCCTACTCCTATACCATTAAGAACTTAATAACCATATATGATAGGAATGAAGTAATGTTTCTCAACTCAAATCATAGAAGCAGAAAGCAGGAAAAACCCAAGGTTTACCACGAGTACCTGCCACTAAGCAAGTTTCCCTAACAAGCGTACAGAATCAGCAAGCCTTATTCAGTCAAAAAAACTGGTCAATACCAGTCAAAACCAGGTCAAACCGCCAAAAAGCTGGTCAGAATTGAAAAAATGACAGCTTTTCTCAGGTTTTTCACAATGGTGGTGTTTTTTTCTTATAAATCCCATAAAATTCATTTGAGTCCCTTTTTTAATTTTCCACGTTTTTCACATTTTAAACCCACGTAATTGAATTTCATTTAGAGTTTCAGTTTGCAATGCTGTTACCGTGTAATTATAATGCTAATATGACTCAATTACAGAAATGATTTCCTCCTAAATGAAAAGAAGAATGCAAATAGATACAGTAATGCCCTTTTGCCAAAACTTTTGTATGTATATAAAAAATCAGAAAAGATTGAAGAGCCCTTAGGGAGGAAATTTTTTGAAATAAAGAAATGACCAAATTAAGATGGATTGAATGGATGAAATGGTGAGAAGTGCCCTCTTTTCATTTACCATTCCTACACTGAAGATTTTAAAACAGCCTTAGAAGATGATGACAAAGTTATATCGACAAGAAAAAAATTGAACACTTACAACGGAGCCAATTTACACACTGCAACTTTAAAGCGCACACTATTATTTCTGCATAAACTGAGCAGCTTATGAACAGCTCTCAATACAAAGGTTACTACATGATGATGATATAAAAAACACAGAGAGATATAAAATGGGCTCGCTGCCTTCAAAAGAAAATAACACAGCAAGCTAAAACAGAAGCAAACTAATTAAGGACTGTTCTTTGATCTGTGATAACGTTGCCACAGAGTTGCAAACAAACTGGATCCATTTTCGGATCAAATTTTGTTGCAACTAGTAAGTAGTAGTTTTAGCTTACAATCTCGTAACAAATTTCAATATAGCTTTCATATAATATCCTAAAAACTTGCAAGATTATAGAAAACCTTTTTGACACGTTGTCCTGTAAAAAGGTCTTTGAGATTTAAGGAATTCAGAAGCACTAACTGAGAAAAATTATAAGCTTCTCTGTCCATGGGCTATCAGTATCACATTGTTGTTGTACTGAGATTTCCTCTCATTTATCACTTTTATAGATCGTGCATGAGAAATGGGAATCTTACAAGATGAAAGACATCAATCATGGTCACATGGTTTTCTATCATGGGAAATACACTAGAAGCATAAGAGAAAGGATGAAACAAGGAAATTTAAAATGAAACTGATATTGGTTGGTGACGGAGAACCCAAGCTCCAAGAAACTAACAAATTCAACCGATATATCTGCTATCGAACTCAAGAAGTAGCTAGATGGTCATTTGTTGGCAGCCCAGTGAAGCTGTGGATTACCTTGAATCTTAATATTTTTTAATAAATCGATGATTATAAAATAATTAAATATGAATGCTGCAGAATATTTCTATTCTCTTCATCAGAATTGGGGACTTCAATGGAAAGTTGGGTGGAAAAAATAGTGGTAGAAGCCAAGATCGCCTCTCTCTTTCTGTGGCGAATTTTATTGCTGGTCAAACATACCTGAGTGGATTTGCAAGTGCTAGTGGAAAGGGCAATGAGCTTTATCACCAAGATGGTACAAATTCAATTTTCTTCTTAATTAGAAAGCTGACAAAGCTTCACATGTGGTCTGAGAGCGTCAACATATCAGTCCCAGAAACAAATTTGATAACTCTGGCAACATTAAAGTTATGGATTTTGTAGAGGAGCAGAAACTTAAAATTATCCAACTTGATGATGTAATCCTGTGAACACCGTTTACTTTTTAGGAATGTTTTTGGGTCTCTTCGGAGACATCTAATAAAATAATTTTTTTTTAGATATTTCCTGTGTCATATATGTTGAAATGTGAAGTTCAAATTGGATTCTCATCTAGATGTGGTTGAGTCATCTTGGATTCTCATCTAGATGTGGTTGAGTCATCATGGATTCTCATCTAGCTGTTAGGCGTCGTCAGGAGGTACAATTTTTTTTTTGAGATTTACTATAAATAGCAATTTCGACATGTGTGATACATGTAGTTGAGCGAGTCATACTTGCTATATTTAGTAAGTTGTCTTCAATTAGGACTCTACAACTTGGTTGTTTTATGCTTCTCAAAATCATCTTTTCATGTACAGTTTTTGAGATTATTGTAACTCTATAAAATTCTTGAGAATCAATACAAAAGATATTTGCATATTTTTACAAGTTTTTCCATGTAAACTCTACGCTGCAATTTTATACACTCGTTATTTTTCTTACAATATCTTGATCTAGTTATAGACTCAACGGTGGTATGAATTTATTTAAAGAGACTCAAATAAGTTCTATACGGGACGACGTACATACACGCCAAGCTACAAAGGCTTTACAAAGTAAGGTTATATATATATATATAAGGAATTTTTTAACAGAAACTTACTTGGCAAGTCCCTTGCTTGTAACTAAGGTTCTAGGGCCACATCAGCATGCTTTTTGTCAAGGTGTCCAAAACAACCCAAAAAAAAGGTGAGGCCAATAGTCGTGCAAAAAGGGCCCCGATATTTGTGCAGCTGATGTGGCATCGCTTGATTGGTTGCTTTTTACAACAAAGGGTACATTTCATTCAATTATTGGTAGTCATCATCAACAATAACAACTTTAAAGTCACAACTATTGGTGCAATGTTGTCAAAAAAAAATTGGACATTAAATCAATAAGTATAGGTATTAAAACAACTTCTATCACAATAATTGAAACATGTTCAACTATTGGGTCCTCTCCCCTATATATATGAATGCAACTATTTTGGCTCCAAAACAGCACAGTCATACATTGTGATGTGATAAATGGAGGTTGGGAGAAAAGTTACAAAGTATTGTTTCCTTATGAATGACACCAAGGAGCAAAAGCTCTAGCTTAGGCAGTGATTGGAGGCCAAAATCAACACAAAGCGGCAAATAGGGTTTCCGAAAGAAGGGTGACATAGCAAAGTCAAGATCCATTAAAAGTCAATTCTGGAGCTGGGGAAGAAAGTGCAAAGGAGTTGGAGCATTACTGTGAAATGGGGTTTATTGGAAGAT
The DNA here is from genome assembly GCF_030272615.1 of Cryptomeria japonica. Taxonomy (NCBI): domain Eukaryota; kingdom Viridiplantae; phylum Streptophyta; class Pinopsida; order Cupressales; family Cupressaceae; genus Cryptomeria; species Cryptomeria japonica. The sequence goes on along the minus strand of NC_081409.1, from coordinate 413,524,620 downwards.
TCAGTTCACTGTGGCAGTCTCTTCCAGTGCTTAACAATTGGATTGAACAATCTTATCATCCTTATCCTTTTCTGGTACCTCCTGATGTCATTTACCCCTATGTGTAGGCTTTTCTTTGTGGTTGTTTTTTATTCATTAGATAACAGTAATAGGTAAGTTTCAGGGGAGCCACATGTTATGGTATTTGAATTTGAGAAGATCAATTCACAGAAAAAGCAAAGATTCGGGAAGAGAATATGCATCAAGTGGAATTAGATCTCCCACAAGAATTAGGGATTGGTCCTATTACAGACAATTCATGGAGAGGAGACATTAAAATTTTGAAATTGCCAGATGCGAATTCAAAATAATGTGCAGAGTTACAAGACACTTTAGAACATGATTCTCTTTCTTCGGAGACGATTTCACTTCAAATGTAAGGAAATTAAGATAACAGTGAGAGAGAAGTGGAGGAAAGGGAGTCTCTCACCTCCCCAAAAAAACAGCGAATGGAAGGTAGTAAAAGGTAGGACGTCCAAAAAGAATGTGTCTCTGAATGTAACTCAGAGATCACGTTAAAAAGAGAAAAAGGGATCTGGATTTGTCTTCTGGGAAGAACTATGGAAGATTCTATTAGCGTACAGCTTTTTTAACATATATATTTTTTGGCTGATTACTGTACTATTCTCTGAAAAATGATAATCAACAGCTGTAGAGTCCAATCACGAAAACAGCTTTTTTCATCCAATGTAATGCACCTTTCGAAAAAGAAGATTCAGTCCTCAAAAAATTTAAGATTCAATTTTGGATTCAGTCCTCAATAAATACGAACAGTAGGATTACGAGCAAAGGAAATCCACGATTTGCTGTAATAGTGTACCGGCATTTTAAGCAAACCATACACTATTGACCGATGTTACTTATAAAATAACGACTACGAGCGGGGCTTCTGAGCCAAAACATATTATGAACAACAAAGCAAACGATTCATTAAATCCATGCAATTTTCAGTCCGTGGGAAAAAATCTTCATTTCACAATGGAAGAAACGAACAACGTAGCGCTCTTGCAGCTTTAAACCAAAAGTGAAGCAAAATACAAAAAGATTCAATCCTCAGTAAACTTATGATTCGATTAATTTCTAGGTTAAATAAATAAATAAAGTTTCTTTTTTGGTTGAGTGGTTGTCTTTGGTTATCTTGGTTGGTGGGTTGTTTTGATTTTTTTTTGTAAGTTTGGGATCTCTTTGGCTTATGGCAACCATTACATATTAATCAGTACTTGTACGGCATGGGTACTTGCATAATATCTGTTTGATCCTCTGTTTTTGGTAATCTTTCTTTGTTGCGACTGGTTGCTGGTTGCCTTCCATCAGGCTTTCGTACCTTAATCACTTATTTTTCCCTCTTCGCTTCATTTGGCATCATGATCTATCGGTGATTAAGGGAGTTGTTCTAATGATTGGGGATATTTTGCTATTCGTTGGCTTTATCATTGTGTGATCATCTTCATATTAGCAGGTTTCTTTCATGATGCGATAATTATGACATGGTGATCCCGTTCTCAGTTATATTGATTGTTGGTAGGCACTTATGGCTATCATTCGATTTTTGTCTTGCTTTTCACTCTAACATCATGTTCTGTTTTCTATGGAGAATTCTTACCAAATTCGATGGATGGTGGCTTTTTCTAAGGAATTGGAAAGAGCAATTAATGTGGATCTCTTATACTCGGTTCTCTCATGGCTCTAAGTTTTGTTTTCTTCAGAGCTTTGGATTCTTGTGGTGTTTAGACAGGCTAGATTTTGGGGTGATGGCCCTGATTTTTGGTGGACATTCTTGACTCCATCTTCAGATGCTCCCTGTTAGACTGTTGCTTACAGCTTCCTTTATATCTAATGCGGATGGCAATGTATTGCAATGTATCTGGGGGGTTTTGGTATGCCTATGGGCTTTTTGTAATGAGTAGATAGGCTTATGTTTTCTTGAGCAATACTGAAGGGTTTTCTTATTGGTTATTTCCCTTCAGTGCTCTTTGAACTAGACACATGTAAAAATATATATAATCAATATAATTTTAGTGGTCTCATCCACTTTTATCAAAAAAAAAAAAAAAATGTGATGAAAATTTTTATAGTACTACATAGAAACTTTGAGATGTGCAAAAGCCAAATATGAATAGTAAGTTTGCGAGTATATAAAATCCAAGAATTAACTGTAATTGTGTTTCCGGCATTATCTAAATCATACAGCAGTGACCAAAATAAGCATCAAATAAGGACACTAGTCTTCAAATTGGCATAGCTTCAGAGCCCAACCATAACAATAACAACAGAGCAAACGACTTATTAAACTACTGCAATTTTTCAGTCCACGCGAAAAGCCTTCATTTCACAATGGAATAAATGAGCAACGTAACGCCATTGCAGCTTTAAAACAAAACTGAAGTAAAATACCAAGAAATATTAGCAAGTTACCTTGTTCAAAGTTCAAGAAAACAAGAGTAGAACAATGCCGATGGTCTCCTCAGATTCCTCTGGAATGCAAACACAAGTAATTCCAAGAAAACTAGCTAAATACTTTAAAGAAAGATCAAACGTAAAGAAGCTGTTCCAATTCACAACTACTGAGTTTTCCACTTCATAACCTTTTTTTTGTCACAAAGCAAGCCATTCTCACTTTGTACCATTTAACATAATTACAAACGTTTACCGAAAAGACCAAACTCTCCACCTCAAATTTTTCCAAACAAACGTCAAATGTATTTGAAAGTACAAATGCCTATTTTCAGTTATGCTCCTGTAAAATCAGCATGGTAATAGCTGACTCTTCAGGCTTTGGAGACCAATTTTAGCACTTGAGAGTAGCACGCCATTCTAGCCTCGTAATTTGAATGTCAAAGTCCTTAAATGATGGGAAACAATATCCCCGTCTGAAGATGTTTGAAGCCTTTCCAGAGCGAAAGGGACCGTCGAAGGCAAATATAAATAGATGACGATGCACATTGCACATTGCACAGTGCACCATTAATCATCATTCATCGGGCAGTGCGTCCCATGCTTCTTCACCTGCTCCAAATCCCCTATATTTGTTTGAGATCTTCCGTGTGTCATATATTTATCTGCTTACAGACAAATTCCTTAAATAGATTCAATTAAGTTCTGTAGGGGAGCGCTGGCATACACGCCAAGTCTCGCGAATCATGGAGTCGTGAGCTTTTCTGGCAGTGTCTTTACAAAGTAAATATATTTTCAAGGTCTCTTTAATTTCTCGAGTCCATAAAATTAGCTTTTCTTTTTTCAGTTAAATATCATTGATCAGATTATATTAGAAGATATTTCATCCTTTCCATCTATTCCATCCTTTACATCAACACATTTTGCTATTAGGCTGATGGGTTTGTGGCAATAAAATTCATTTATCCATTCATTCATTCATTATGATAAATTATGTAGTATGATCCAAACATTGATAATCAAGGTTGGAGGGGTACGAGGGTATTTAGAGATTGGTATCCGTATCGGTATGACTATTTTTTCAAAAAAGGAGATGGGGTAACTTGGAGACTCAATTTTTTTAATATAATTTAATAATTTATAGAAAATTTGAAACTATTATGACATAGAAATTTGAAAACAAGAATTATCATTAACTTTGAAGTTTAAGTATACAAATGTGAAATGAGTCAAATCATAATGTCAAACAATCATTGTGTCATAGTTTCAAATTGATTAGTGATTACACATTAAAAATAATTTAATAAGCTACAAGTTGATACGCCAACAAAAACTAGAAATCTTATATCTATCATCTACTCTTCTTCACCATGATCATCCATAGTAAGGTCCTCAACTATGAGGCTCTCCAAATAGTCATCACTCTCAAATTCAAGTTCCTATGAAGGTAAAAGAACATGTGACTTAATATTGAACGTAGACACTTCCACAATAAAATATTGAACATGTGAACCTAAATTTTTATTTTTATTTTAACAGTGAACTCACAATACTGGTTCCCACTTTTTGACGAACTTTGACACTTATATGAACATTTTGAAAAAAACCTTCACTTTCTGACACCTATAACTTTTAAACCGTTAAGAATTTGAAGATGATGTGAACTAGTGATTGTAACATCTTGTTTGCAGATTCTAAATATATTTTTTTCAATTTTTTTTGAATAAAATTTTATTGATTTTTCCATCTCCCTCAAACAGTTGTTTTTTACAGCAAACAACATTTTTTAAGAGTGATATGCATCCCAAAATGCATAATTTTTTTTTCTAGAAATGATAAAAGTTTAATTTTTTTGAATTTTGGTTTGTAACATCAATACCCAGGGCATGTAGTTGGTTTGATAGTGATATGTTGAATATAGGTGTACGTTTGAACACATATCTTGTTCTATATATATCAAAATTCATTTTAATTTTTTTTTGTTAAAAAGAAGACATCAATACTTAGTGCATAAAATTTTTTTTGAATTTTTTTGAATATTTTACTATTTTTCCCAATGCATTGAACACATTAGTTCATGTTCCTTGAAAAACCTTCATTCATAAGAAATAAAATAAAAATATATTAATGATATTTTAAAAATTATACTATTTGGAAAGCTTATAATAAGGACTAAATACTTAAAAAAATAAAACTTCTAAATGAATTCATTCAACCCCCCAAAAGCTAATGTAAAACTGTTTTTTTATCAGCATTTGATAAATGCAAATGAGACTCCATTGCAAGTATGATTTAGAAGTAGAGAGGTTTTGTCTAAGAAATTTTGATCTAAGAGCCTTTGATCTAACTCTCTTCAATTAATTATTTCAAATGGGACCTCTTAAAGCTTAAATCATTTTTTTTTTAAAAATGTATGATTTCACCAAAAATCAAGATGTATCAAAAAGTGGGAACCAACATTGTGAGTTCACATGGCATTGTTTAATTTTTACTAAATCAAGTAGTTACATGAATTCCTTTTTATTGTTTACACTAGCAATGCCATAATAGGAATGAGATGATGAAAGATTAAATGGATAACACAAGGATGTGGTAATAAAAGACTAGAGAAAATGTGGCAACATAACAATAGGATGAGAGAAGATATGCAAATGAGATGAGAGGCCTCTGATTTATGGAATTTGGATGTGATATATCAAGGGCTTAGATAGATTGGTCAATGGATGACTAGGATTGAATGAGGATTAGGATTTGAATTAAAAGTTGTAAAATGTCACATGAGGGAGAAGGGTTACGTTAAAGATGTGCATTAGGGCATATATGTATGTGAATAGTTGAGATTTGAAAATGTATGAAATGGGTGGATAAGATACAAAACTAATTTGACTTTTTGTGGAAGTGTCTAGGTTCAATGAATTTAGACAAACTCTTAGCTAAACATGTGACTCTCAATAATTAATTAAATAATAATAAAATTATTTAATTAATTGTTGAAAAAGGATGATGTGGATGAATAAATTAATTAATTTGATTAGATAGAAAATAGATTAAGTTAATTTAATAAATTTAAATTAATTAAATAAATATATTTTAATTAATTAATTTGGTAAATAGGATAATTGTTTTACAAGGTGATGGGTAAATTGATTAAATTAATTAAATAAATATTAAGTTTAAATAATTATTTTATTAAGAGGTGATGAGGAAAATGGATTTTTATTAATTATGTAAATATAATTTAATTAATTAAGTTGGAAAATAGAATGTGTCACAAGGTGATCGGTAAATTAATTAAATAAAAAATACAAAATTATTGAATTAATTATTAGTGTATACCTAAAAATGGTGTTAGTCCATTAAGAGAATAAGCAAACAAGTATACCAATGAAACATTACATGAAGAGGATCTAACAAATAAAACAAGTTACATGCACCACCCTCTCAAACTATTCCATTGTTCTCTATCTCATAGGATTCCTAGAGTCATGATTGCTCTCAGATCATTGAGCATTTGACTCTTGGAATGACAACTCCAAGAACGTGTGATGTGTAATAAGGTGATCTATATGCAAAGCAACTAAGATCTTGATAACTCAATGATGAACCACTAGTACCAAACCGGTACTGAGAGGGGGGGGGTGAATCAGTACAGACACAAATACAGTCCAAAACCGGTTTGACAGCAGACACTCACAATGACTGATAAACAGAGATACCAGTAAAACAGAGTGCAACCGGTAGCATCCAGAATAACTCAATCAGTTATGAACCGATCACTTACTAAGCTTTTCTCTTAGCTCAATACCACATTATCATAATATTCTTATGCATGAACTAGTAGACCTAACCATCAAATCTTCACAACAGTGAGTTCAATATGTTTTATAGACAGGCATAAAACATAGAAACTTCATGTGCAATCAGATAAAACAAAGCATCACAAGACAAAAGCATTTCACATGACACACATATTTTTCACGTGGAAACCCAACTGGGAAAAACCACGGTGGGGATGAATACCCACAAGCTACTTTTTGAACTCTTTAGAAGTCCGCTCTGTTAGGAGCCTTGTCTGGTTAAGAACATTACAATAGGTTCTGGTAGGAACCGATCCTGTTAGGGATCACCCGGTTAAGGGATACCTGATTAAGGGTTAAACCCGATAGGGTCACCTTGTTAGAGGATTTTAAGAACTCAATAGCTGCAAGGATCTCCTAAGCTTCTCTAGCTTCTCAAAACTCATTAGCTTCGAGTTACCCGGTTAAGGGATTTACAGCAAGCCGGTTAAGACCACCCGATTTAAGGGATTTTGAATCAGGCCAGTTAAGGCTACCCTGTTAGGGGATTTTGCAATTGTTGAAGTGGTTAGAGATCAATAGGTATTACAATGATCTGTTAACAGTACTTAATACTAATACATATCCGTTTAGGCTCCTCTTTTCCTTCTGCACATACACTTTGCAGGTATCTCTTTTCTCCTATGGTCTGGCAAGAATCTTGTATCACTTTTGTTGGATACACACTCACAACTTTTTGCCAACAACTTTAGACAGAAACCTAACATCGACCTTATAGGGAATATACAGGTCGGTAGCAAAAACCCTAAACCCTAAACCTGTTAGGTTGAGCAATTCAAACGGTTCGATCCTGACCGTTGAAACATACTGCATTGAATGCACCAGTCTTGAGTTGATCTCAAGACATTCTCCATCGTCCATTATCCACCATTTTCATGGCGGCTGATAACCCATCACACATTATCACTATTTGACAAACTTCGCACATTCCCGAGGTAGATAGGAATAGTCTTCTTCATGCAAGATCCTTCACGCGCACAGAGCTTACGTGGCAACATGATCTGTCCTCCATCATACTACTAACTCATCACACAAAGATCACCGATTGAGTCGCACAGACTTGAGATACTCCAACCGGAAACCCCGAAGTGGAAGCTGCCTTACCAACCGGTAGCCGGTAGTCATATAGTGCTTCCATGTGCCGGTTCCCATAACTGCATGCTGGTTCACTTTGAACAAATGTGTCGCTTCACTTTGGCATATATCGGTTCACACATATGCCGGTATCTCTTTCTTCACTTATCTCATGTGCCGGTTCACACTATGTCTCATATTGACATCAATGACAACATACAATATCATTATGTCTTCATGCCAGTTTACATAAGGCTCATGCCGGTTCACATAATGCCAACAAATCTATATGATGATTAACAAAGTTTACTAAGATGAGATATTAGACTATGATAATGAAACTAACTATGTTATGATATGGATATTAAGCTATACTAACATGAATACGCTATGCTAATGATATGAAATATTTCTTAATGTTAAAGATTATGATTAAATAGAGGCAAAGCTTAAGACTTGATGAAAAAGACTATAATCTGGATGCATGAAACTTGGATCCTTGATAAAGAGGGAAATGAGGCCTATTTATAGAAAAAATAGGCAATTGGATGGTTAAGATTGAATAATCTTAACAAGAGCTAGGATTGAATGATCTTCAGTCCATGTTTACAATTTTCACCAATGAATCTGGATGCATGAAACTTGGATCCTTGATAAAGAGGGAAATGAGGCCTATTTATAGAAAAAATAGGCAATTGGATGGTTAAGATTGAATAATCTTAACAAGAGCTAGGATTGAATGATCTTCAGTCCATGTTTACAATTTTCACCAATGAAATGGTGACAATTGTCAACATGAGAAGGCTTGAGAGGAGAGAGAAGAGGCATTAAATGCATGAGAAGACATGAGGGTTACCCTAGGAGAGTTTGGTTAGGGTTGGGTTAGTGGATAATCGTTTTATCCAAAAGATAAACTCTTGTGCAAGAGTTAAAGGGATAACCATGGTCAAAGCAATGAATGCTTTGAAGAGACCCATGGGTTAAAAAGGATGGTTAAGTTAGAGGAAAGTCTCTAACCCAAGGTAGAAGGTGAATTAACCATTAATGGTTATGTAAGAACCTTTAATGGTTTGGAAGACTTTAGAGGTTAACCATTTGAAGACATAAATCATTTAATGGCTATTGAAGACTTTGGAGGTTTTTGAGAAGTGGTATTTTTCTTAAGGAATGTGCAAATGATTATGAAGGGGATTAGGCTAAATTGGAATTAGTTAGAAGAATCTAGAAGGGAGTTTAGGCATGCAAGTGGATTTTGTAGGAAAATGCAAGTGGGAGAAATTTTGGGATTTTCAATTGAAATAAAATCATTTATTTCAATTAAATGGTGCAACTTGTATTTGTAGGAAAATACAAGTGGGTGGGGGGTTTATAAATAAATATTGATTTATTTAAATGAAAGAAGGGATTTGATTAAATGTAAATTTAATTAAATGGGGCAAAGGGGATTTAATCAAATAAATATGATTTATTTAATTAATAGAAGAATTTGGCTAGGTGAATTAAATCAAATAAATTGATTAATTTATTTAATTTAATAGTAGAAGGGTGGAAGGGGTTAATTAATTAAATATTGAATTTAATTAATAGCTGGATAGAATAAAGTATAAATTAATTAAATATTAATTTAATTAATAATTGGATAAATGATAATTAAACAAATGTAAAATTCATTTAATTAAGTGGACAAAAATAAGTGTCTACAATTAGTACAAGGTAAAGTCAAATGTGACTTAAATTTTTATCATAGACAAAATTTTATAACAAATTCAATTAACTTTTTCTAAATAAAATATTATATCAGTAACAATCTAATAGATGTGCATGATACAATATTATATATAATTATGTTTGATTTTATTGAAAGTAAGCTAAGGTGAGCTGCTATTATATTGATATAATAAAAAAAATGTATAGCTTGAAGTATAACCAGTATCATATACAAAATTTGTCTTACTGGAGAGCATGAAAAGAGCTAGGCCACTAGTAGTCTGCCTAATTCTAGGTACTAAACCAAAAAAAAAAGTTACACCCATCAATTTTCATATAAATATATTATCGCCTATCTTTATAGTAAAGATATTAAATTATTAATCATGCATCGATAGCATGAGTGCTCAGGCCTCTTCTAGAGTGCTCTCCTCGGCGTTGTCCTGACCTCCCACCACAAGATGAATAAAGTTGTTCATCGATACAAGTCCAATACGAATGCAACGAACCTTGACATTATATCAACATTAACATGGTATTGCTCCTCTAAAACAATGAATTCTTTGTCCAACACCATTCATATGGATTCTAGCATGAGACCATTCAGACTCCAGAAAAGCACCTTAATTTGGGTGAGAGAAGCCATTTGGTGAAGAGGGATTAACAAGTGAATTGGCATATCCATATCCACCTTGGAGGTTACTTTGTCTAAAGAAAAAATACGAATTCCCAAATCCTTGTTGTGAGAGGTCTTTATAACTAGATTCTTCCTTATTTTACATGAGATAAACCAACTAATCTTGTCATCTAGTGGAAGCAGAATGAAAGACAAAGTAATGAAATAACCACTTGCACACATGAATCTTAAATCTATCTTAAGTTCTACCTAAAGAACTGCCACCTATACAAGTAACCCACTCTAACAATATTTAACATGACAATGTGGGCTACCCTTAAACAACATGCTCAGTGCTGTGAGATGTGGATCCCTCTTAAAAGTTCCATTTCCATTTTGCTTCTCTATTTTAGTTCATATTATTTGATAGATTTAATTTTTTCGTACACAAACACATGCCCAACTCTTTCAAAGCCTCACATGGCATATAGTATATTTACACTTGCTATAGATTGTCAGAGCTTTTTTTTTTTTTTTTTTCAAATCTGTTAAGAAACATGAAATGTTCAAATAGGGAAGAGTATCAATAGTGGATTGCATTCCAATAACCAATCACTCCTTGCCAACTTGACCTTCTAGAAAAATTTATTATTTTAGGCATTACATAATTTTAATTAAACCAATAAATATTCTTTTTTACACCAATACATGTTCATTAGAGAATATGTAGTTGACCAAATTTTTTTTTTTAAAAACCACAATTGGTACATAACTTATTCTCATACAAGGCAAGTTGCACAAAATAAGTAACTTTTTCATTTATAAAAAAGATTTATGTTTACAATTATCACTGAAAGCAAGTGGCCCAATAGTCAAAATATATTCAATTTGCATTTACATGTGCATACTATGACATAATATAAAACAACTGTCAACTTTATAGGGCTATAAACTACACTTTCTCCAACACTTCCTTTCACTTCTTCGTGTATTATCTAGTCCATCAACTTTTGGTACCTACTTTTGCAATAAATGGTGCAAGGCTCTCTAATAAACAAAAAACAAATATAAAATTGAATTCATTGAGGCCCTAGTAGAAATCAAACATAATTTGCATATGCAAGTATGAAATGATTGATTGTTTCCCATGTATATTCAAATTTGAAAATCAACTACCACAAATTAATGCATTCATTTTCCATATTTGAATGATTTCTTAAGAGGGAATTTCCAAGGTCATTTTCATTACGAATTCTTCTTTGTTTTTTCTAAATATCCTCTACAATATTTAGAGCTCGGAAAGGAACCCTTTGTACATTCCCAGTTATTCAGGTTTGTAGATGCAAATTCATGTTTTCATAAATCAATGTATTGTTTCTAGTCAAAATAACTTTAATTATTCCTAAGGTCCAAATATATTAATAGCAGCATCATTCATTTTTAATCATATGCAAGTTTCATTTGTATCACCAGGGTAAGTGCACAAAGATGGGGGACCAAAAAGGGGTCTTAAGATGCCACTTTCATTTAGTCTTGCTCTCTTTTATTCTTTCCATCTCTCTCTCTCTCTCTCTCTCTCTCTCTCTCTCTCTCTCTCTCTCTCTCTCTCTCTCTCTCTCTCTCTCTCTCTCTCTCTCTCTCTCTCTCTCACCCTACCTAGATATCTCTCTCTCACTCCCCCCTCCATTGTTCTTCGTCTCCCTACCTAGAGAGAGAAAGAGAGAAATAGAGACAACAAAATATGGGAGGGAGAGCGAGGTATGTAGATAAATAGAGTATGGGGGGAGTGGAGGAGAGGTAGGTAGATATAGATAAGTAGAGAGAAAAGGAAAGAGAGAAATAAAGTGAGGGAGAGAGATGTAGGTTGAGAGAAAGATAGGGAGGGAGATGGAAGGGTGGAAGAGTGGGGAGCGAGAGGTAAGATTGATAGAAGTGGAAAAGGAAGGCTTGTGAGACAAAGGGAGGAATTGAAATAGAGGTCTTGTAGGGAGGAAGATATATGTATATAAAGAGAGAGGGAGAGGTGAGATAGAGATAAGTTAAGAGGGGGGATATAAAGAGATGAGTGGAGAGAGAAGGGGAGAGATAGATAGAGGCAAGATAAATAGAAGTGTAGAAGGAGAGTTGGAGCGAGGAAGGGAAGGAGAGAGATAGAGAGAGGTAGGAAGGGAGAGAGGGGTAGGTAGAGAGGTTAAGAGGGAGGGAGGAAAGATAGAGTAGTGTCAAGAGGTAAGGAGGGAAGATAGAGTGATGTCAAGAGGTAAGGAGGGAGGGGGGAAGAGAAAGGGAGAGAGAGGTAGGGAAAGAGAGAGTGAAACGAGATAAAGTTTAGTATAGAGGGAAGGAGGTAGAGAGTGAGGGAAGATAAAAGTATAGAGTGAAGGAAGGAGTGGTAGGTAGAGAGAGGAAGAGGGGAGATAAAGAGAGTAAGAGGGGAGATAGATGGATAGCTAGAGAGAGGAGATAAAAATAGAAAGGATGATGGAAGAGATAGATAGTAGACATAGATGGATACCTATAGAGAGGATGGGAGAGGGAAGGACAAATGGAGGTAGGTATATTTAGAGAGAAGGTGGGAGGGATATGTATGTAGATAAATGGAGGTAGGTAGATAATGAGGGAGTGGTATGTATAGAGAGAGGAGAGATAAATATAAGTATAGATAGAAGGGGAGAGAGAGAGTGAAAAGGGAAGAGGAAAGGAGTGGTATGTAGAGAAATAGAGGTAAGGAGAGAGTGAGGGGGAGGTATGTAGAGATGAGAGGGAGAGAGAGAGAGAGAGAGAGAGAGAAAGAGATAGAGAGAGTACAGGGTGAAGGGCGAGAGACTGGTAGAAAGATAGGTCTAGATCTTTGGGGGAGTGGAGAGAGATAGAGAGCGAGTGGATAGTGGGAGATTGATAGGGAGAGAGATAGATCATATATAACTTAGAGGAGACAAAGAGAGTGGAGGAGGGATGTAGGGAGTGAGAGAGAGGAAGGGAGGGAGGTAGAGGTATGTAGAGAGAGGGAGAGAGGAGATAGAGATAAGTAGAGAGGGAAATGGTGAGAGAGATACAAGTGGAGATAGAGCATGGGAGGGTGAAACATGGAGATGGGAGGGAGAGAGGGAGAGGTATGTAGATAAATAGAGGTAGGGAGGGAATGAGGAGATATTTGTAGAGAGAGAGAGAGAGAGAGAGAGAGAGAGAGAGAGAGAGAGAGAGAGAGAGAGAGAGAGAGAGAGAGAGAGAGAGAGAGAGAGAGAGAGAGAGAGAGAGAGAGAATGTGTGTGAGGTAGGTAGAGAAGAGAGGAGCGATAGAAAGTAGAGTGTAGGGTGAGAGAGATAGGTTTAGAGCTTGGGGAGAAAGGAGAGAGTGAGATAGAGAGAGGGGGAGAGAGAGAGTGTGTGTATGTTAGGGAGATATATATATATATATATATATATATATATATATATATATATATATATCTAGAGATCGAGGGAGATTATAAAGAGAGTGACATAGAGATAGATAGATAATGATGATAAAAGCAAGTGGTGTTTATTGGAATTAAACTAAGTTTGAGAAATTATAAGATCTAGAGCTTCATAAGAGAGGAGAGAGTGAGATAGAGAGAGGTAGAGGGGGGTGTAAGGAGAGAGATGGGGAAATAGATAGGTCTAGAGCTTGGGGAGACAAAGAGTATGAGATAGAGAGATAGAAAGAGAATGATGATAGGAACCTATTGATTATTGAAATTTGATTGTCTAAAAAGTTATATGATCTCCTAAAGTCTAACTCATAGAGATTTGAAACCATCCTCAAACATCCTACCAATATATACATAAAATATAACTTAAAAATGATAAGAAAGGTAAAAGACATATTTTAAATGTCACTTATATTTAAATGCTATATTTTATGTATATATCTTGATGAAAAAAATCTTTAAGGGAAAGACAAAAATATATATATTTCAAGCTAGCCTAAAAATGTCAAAACCACGTTTGCATTATGCAAGGTTGAAGCTAAGAAAATGATGGCAAAAAATGCAAGTCGATGATGAAAATGAGCATGTTTTTTCTTACAACTTAAAATTAGCAAATCACATACATGTTACTCTTAATATGAAAACATGTAAATGATATTATTAATTATAATATCATGTATGTGTTATGAATTGGATTTTCTAAACTATAAAGTATACATGTTTTGTTCATTTTTGGCATTTTTTTCATGTGGCCACTTTCTTGTATACCATATATTGGTGCACATACCTTAGTAATAAGCGTGGCCATGATTGTGTGTATGTGATGTTAGATAGACTTTTCAAAATAGTCATAATGGTAGCTTACAAAAAGGGGATATCAGTAGAGAACATTGCCAAATTATTCTTTACTCATGTTTAGGTTCATTTTGGACCGCCTCAGAGCATTATATCTAGTAGAGATAATAGATTAATTAGCAAATTTTGGTATATACTTTGGGATATGATGGACACTAAACTAAAAAATTCTACTATTTTTCATCCACAAATAGATGGCCAGACTAAAGTTTTGAATCACATGATCATTCATATTATGTGAATGTGTCACTCTCGACATCCTTGAACATGGGATGAGAGTCCTACAACATAGCTATAATCATGGAATGCATGGTTTTGCATGGTATAGTCTATTTAAAGTTTCCTTGGGGTACCAACCAATGGCTCCTTTGGATGTTTCTCTTCTAGCTATGAAAATGAGTCATTGACACATGTAGATAAGGGGATAGATAAGGCCTCCAATTTTGTTGAGAGAATCCATCATATTTGGCAGCAAGTTCATGAAATACTCTAAAATACTAACCAAAATTACAAAGAAAGACATGACAAATATCCTACACCTCATCACTTTTAGGTTGGCAACAAATTATGGATTCATTTTCAAAAGGAGAGACTCCAGAGACCGCACAAGAAGCTTCATCTTCTTTGATATGGGTCATATACTATTATGAAACAAATTGGTGAAAATGCTTTCAAACTCAATATTCCACCATTTTTGGGACTTCATCCCATTTTCAATGTTAAATTGTTATGTCCATATTTTCCTCTTTTCTTGGATACATCAAATGTTGATGGGCAAATTCAAATAGTTGAATTGAGTCTTGAGGGTACTATTCCAATGGTGAATGATCAAGTTGTTAATGTCTATGAAAAGACATAGAACAAATAGGTTAATCTCTATCAAGTATTTCAAGTAGGATAACTCCCTCACCAAAGCAAATGTTTACTAAAGAGTAGATTGCCACATGTTTTCCTCATCTGTTGCAAAAAAATGATGCAATGGTTCTCATTGCATTTCAAGGGAAAAGAATGATCTAGATAAGTCCATAAGTGTAGCCACAAATAGAAAATATCAAAAATCTATTTTTTTTATTTTTTCTACATCTCATAAAATCACATTATTTGACGCCTTCAAAGCGAAAGTTGGGATCTAGATTGTCATTGGTCCCTAAGAACCGTTGTTTTAGGCAAGGTTCAAAGGGGCTAAATATAGATCTCATTGATCTCTTTTCAACGATATATGGAAGTTCAATTTTCAACCATTAGACTAAAAGTTATGACCTCACCAAGTTGGGGTAATAAAATATACCCTTTTTTTGATAAAGTTCAATCTTGCTTGTTATATTTTCCCATCCAACTATTCATTTCAAATTCCAAAGGAAGTAGTGACCTTTTACATTCACGTAAATGTATATGTTTTTCTTCAAAAATAAATTTGAATGACTTTTGAGGCTCACAACTTTGTTCATAAGTTATGCTATTGTCCATTCATTTTTAACAATACAACAAGTTTCCACATACTAGGCAGTGTTACCTAGATTTTCCATTGAATTTAGATCATCTAATCATTCTCTATTGATCTTGCATTCATTCTCTTGTTCTCTCCCCACCAAACTTATATAGTCTTCCAGTCAAATTTGTAGTTCTTTCCCTGTCAACCCTACCTATGATGTTAATTTTTAAACTATAAATAACCCCTCCTCTTTTGTTTTAGGGGAGGTTAATTGTTGTATTTACATTCTTTCCATCCTTGCTTCGAGCTATTATTCTCCAATGAATCACCTTTGTAAGATCAAGTTCATGCATTCCAACCCCTAATAGTATCTTAAAGCTCATACAAGGCTTCATGAACCTTTTGCTTTTTCTAGTCCAAATTTCTAAGATTTATTCACTTATGTCTATTGTATTTCCTTGGTATCCTTATAATCAAATGGAGCACCCAACTATTGCAAAGAATGATAAACAAAATGCTAGATTTCCAAGGACATGTGCTAGGCATTGATGCTACTCATTGTTTCACAAGCTCTTTATTTTCTTTAAAAGGGTAGTTAGATTAGGAATAAGCAAACACTTTCTCTCTTGGGATAGTAAAATTGATATTTCCTCCAACTTAGATGATCATGTTATCTTTATTAGATCTAGATTTCATTTTCAATATTGTAAAATTAGATGTGTTACACTTCTATTACATTAATTCAAATTCAAAATTGAAACCCAACAAAACCAAAAACATAAAAACTACATTAAGAAAATGTCATCCTAGTTATGCACTCATAAAATAATTTCATTCTTAATAAAGTAGATAATAAGATCACAACTTAAAATTAAGAAAACAAAAAGAAAGTTGTATTCTTATAAATTGAATTGCATTAGAAGCATCATCAAAATTAAAAATATCAAACAAACAAAAAAAAAGAATTACATGACACACAACATTCAATATTCAACAAACAAACAAATAAATCAATTCAACCTTCTTCCCCAATTCAACGATGGTAGCCATCATGCCCTAAAGTGAAGGAAGACTGGACAAAAGTTATTCTATATTAAGTTAGAGAGATTGAATCTTATTAAAGAATAAGTCCAAGAACAAGCAAAAATATTGAGACTAATAGAACAACAAAATGTACAAAGATGACAAAGAGAGAAGCTTAAAGCAAGAGAGCTTGCACTCCTTGAAGAACTAATTAAATTATAAGAACAAATATTAAATAAATTCTATATTTTCGCAAGCAATGAACTCGAAGAATCAAAACGAGTGATACTCACATATGAATAAGAAATATAAAAATTTATAAATTAAATTAAGAAAATCACAACTACCATAGACCATACAAAAAATAACACAACTACATCTATGACACTTTGGTTCCCTATCAACGAAATAACCCATCGATCCCACCAACACTCAATTGGCTCTTATCATGTTTCGATAGATAACAAGAATAAGCTGTTAGAGGAAGGGCCTTGGTTTTGGCATTCTGCTGCTTTGATTTTGAAACCACAGTTTCCAAGCTTCAACCCGTTTACTCAAAACCTTAGGGTTACTCAGGCTTCCAAATCTTCTTCTCTATTTTTTTTATACATTCAACTTTGA
The DNA here is from genome assembly GCF_030272615.1 of Cryptomeria japonica. Classification (NCBI taxonomy): domain Eukaryota; kingdom Viridiplantae; phylum Streptophyta; class Pinopsida; order Cupressales; family Cupressaceae; genus Cryptomeria; species Cryptomeria japonica. Next base: position 413,507,550 of record NC_081409.1, on the reverse strand, counting down.
AAAATCTAGGAAATGCTTTGGGTAAATTTACTGCATTATCTGCAGACACCCACATGCAGAAATCAACAACTTCTGCAATAATTATTGTAGAAATGGATATGAGTAGGGGTCTGTTCAAGGAAATTTGGCAACTACCAGACTTTGAAAAAATCTTTTCATTGGTCGAACTGCTTTCAGATGAGACATAATGCTGATGAAGTGTAATAACACAAAAAAGGTATTCTGAGTGATCTTTATGGTGGAAAATGCTTTTCCTTAGCATAAGCTCGTTGGATATCCTTTGGTTCCTGTGCCAAATAATACAGAGAAAAAGAGAATACCTTGGCAGAAAGCAGGTAAGTTTCAGGGGAGCCACATGTTATGATATCTGAATTTGAGGAGAAGATCAATCCATATAAAAAGCAAAGAATCAGGAAGAGATTATGCGGCAAGAGGAAGATCCCCCACAAGGTTTAGGGATTGGTTCTATTACAGCCAATACGAGAGAGGAGATACTGACATTTCATAATTGCCAGATGCGAATTCAGAAGAATGTGCAGATTTACATGACACTTTAGAGGAGATACTGAAATTTCACTTCAAAGGTAAGGTAATTAAGATAACGGTGAGAAACAGGTGGAGGAAAGGGAGTCTCTCATCTCCCCCCAAAAAAAACGCTAATGGAAGGAAGTTAAAACTAAAAAGTCTAAAAAGAACGTGTCTCTGAATACGACTCAGAGGTCACATTACAAACAGAAAAAGGGATCCGGCTTTGTCTTCTTGGGAGGAGAACCGTGGAGGATTATGTTAGATACAATTACCTTTCTTTTTACCATCTTATCTGAAAACTAATAATCAACTGCTAGCTTTTATTGCATATAATTTCTACAGTGGTTTAACAAGTGATTTGCTCTGTTGTTACTATCATGTTTTGGCTAAGAAGCCACGCCAATTTGAAGGCCGTAGTCCTTATTCGATACTTCATTTTGGTCACTAGTGAAAGTTTTGCTTAATGCCGGAACACAATTACTGCTATTTTTGAATTTCCAGAATAAAAACAAATGCGAAAGCAAACATTAAAAAACCTTTTAACCTAAGCATACAGAAACTTTTATTAACTCAGGACTAATTTTTTATAGGCTGTATCAAACATTACAATTAGACATTATCTGTGATCGTAGCAACTAATAAAACAAAGCATGCATAAGTCCCGTGGCAGATAAACTTGACAAAGAACTTTTAACTAAAGCAGACTGACTATCTGAACATGCAAAACAGGGCAAAACAGAGCCTATAAACTACAGTTAAAACTGAGAGTCAAAGAGGTGCATATGGGCACACAGCATGGCGGTGAAGGCATGATCAGCATGCAGTGTATGACGTGTAGATCAGCATCAGTTATCTACAATCCGCGCATCACAAAGCTTCTACATACTACTATAAAACTTTTCACATCTTCGCTTAGCTTTATTTATTCAATTGAATCCTCCTTTCGAAAAAGAAGATTCGGTGCTAAATAAATTTAGGATTCACTAGATTTTGCTCCTAAATAAATTTAAGATTCAGTTAATTTCTAGGTTAAAATCTCGAGATTTTGGTCCTAAATAAATTTGAGTCAACAATCCTCCAGGTTAAATAAATAAATAAATCTAAAGCGAAGATGTGAAAAGTTCTGTGATGCACCGACCGGTGCCAACAGTAGGGTTCTGAGTATATGAAATCCAAAACTAGCTGTAATTGTGTTCCAGCATTAAGCAAATCTTCCACTACTAACGAAAATTAAGTATCAAATAAGGACTTCACCGATCAAATTGGCGTCCCTTTTCAAACAAAACATGATATTAACAACAGAGCAAACGATTTATTAAACCGCTGCAATTTTCAGTCCACGCGGAAAGCCTTCATTTCAAAATTGAAGAATCGAACAGCGTAACGCCATTGCAGCTTTAAACCAGAACTGAAGTAAAATTTCCAAGAAGTAGTGACAAGTTACCTTGTTTAAAGCTAAAAGAAATTCGAGTAGAACAATGCTGATAGTTTGTTCAGCTGCCTCTGGAACGCAACCGCACAAACAGTTCCAAGAAAACCGGCTAAAGACACTAAAGAATGATTGAATGTAAAGAAGCTGTTCCAATTCATGCCAACTGCATTTCCACATTATAACCATTTTTGTCACAAACAAAGCCATTCTCACTTTATACCATTTGACATCATTACAAACTTTTCGGGAAAGATCCAACTTTCTACGGCAAGCCGTTTCTTCGCAATTTCGACACAGAACGACCTCAAATTTCACCAAACATAAGCATCAAATGCATTTTATAGTACAAATGTTTATTTTTAGATATTCTGCTTCTAAGGTCAGGGTTGTAACAGCTGTTGAATGCAGAGTACTTGATAGTTGCACAGGCACTGCATTCTAGCCTTTCTTTGAACTTTCGCTAATTACTTCTGTATCGGAGAACTACATTTAGAGAGAAAAAAATAAGATTTTTTAAAACTTAATTATAAAGAGAGAAAAAAATAAGCTTTTTTAAAACTTGTAGAGGGAAAATATTGTTTTCAAGAAACATCCAATAAATGGAAAAATATAAAGGTTCCTTAGATCAATTTTTTTTTTTTATAATGATAGGAATCTAAGCATCTCAAAATGATGGTTCTAATATTGAGTATTGAATAGGATCTTGTGTAGTTTAGCTACGATTATTTTATTGTAGGCATTGTCTAAATTTTCAATAAATCTAAGTGGTTACACAATTTTTTTTTTCCTTGTTTGCATTAGCTAAATCTTTAGCATTACAATAGGATGAGAGAAGATATACAAATGAGATGAGAAACTTCTCATTTATAGAATTTCCATGTGGGAAATGAATAGTCCAAATAAATTGGTTAATGGATAGCTAATATTGAATAAGGATTAGGGGTTGTATATCAAAAGTTATCATTAGGTGACAAGTGTCACATAAGGGGTAAGGATTATGTTTAGGATGTGCATTAGGGCTTATCCTTATGTGAATGGCTGGGATTTGGAGATGTAATATGAAATGGATGGATAAGATGTGAAACTAGTTTGACTTATATGGCAAACGTATCTTAACTAAACATGCGACTCTCAATAATTCATCAAATAATAATAAAATTATTCAATTAATTGTTGAAGAAATGTCATATGGAGGGATAAATCAATTAAATAAATAGTTAGATAAAAAAATTGATTAATTAAACAAATATAATTCAATTAATCAAGTAATGAGGAATTTAGATTTAAATTAATTAAAAAATATAATTTTAATAACTAATTTAGAAAATAAGATAAATGTGTCACAAGGTGATGGATAATTTACTTAATTAATGGTTAGAACAAGGTAAAGTCAAGTATGGTCAAGTACAGACAAATTTAGGTGTCTACAAATACTTAAAATTTTACAATGGACAAAATTTAGTAATAAATTCAATTAACATTTTTTTAAACAAAACATTTTATCAATGAAAATATTGATAATGTGTGAAAGATACAATTTAACAACTACACAAAGGAAAATGAGAAATGAAAGAACATAAAGAATGGATAGTACACATGTAGTTCTTCATGTGACTTTTAATGAGAAAAAGCTAACTACAAGGCATGGACAACAACATTAGTGGTGCCTAAAGAAGTACTGCCTCAACAAGTAACCCACTTGACAAGATTTTAACACGATGATGTAAAGAGTGAATGAACCCTCCCAATCCAATCTAAGAAAAAAAGGATATAAACTTATAATTAAGCATGCATGATTAAACTCATCAATATCCATACTAACCAATGTAATAACTAACGTACATTTGATTATCAACACTAACCTTTCAAAGCATGAGAATGTAAATTAGAAAGATATGTTCCATTTATTGTTTATCTACTTTTACCTATTTAAAAGTAATTTGTAATTGTTGCCAAGTTTATCCTTTCAAATAAGAATATAAAGTAAAGAAGGGACAAATAAATCTCACATATAATCCATTCTATGTTTTAAATACCTCATCCAACTCATTACATAGCATAGGAGCATTCATCTAAGGTAACTTGTCAAATGCAAGATAATGATCATACATCTCAATGGCCATGCAATCTTGTTGTGGTGGAAATGAAAATATGAATCTAAATAAAATGGAACAATACAATGCAAGATTTGAATTTACACTCGCACTCATTTAGTAAAGTCTAAAATCTATGCACAAATCAAATGATAAACAATAATACCATAGCAAATACCTTAGATCATTCCATTGTTTATTTGATAACACTTGAATGCTTGGTGTAGATTGCTCTTATATTTTTAGCATAACCATATCAACATGATAAGATGAAGGCTTGATGCTTGATAATGGATGATTGATGAATAATTATGATGTTCATTAGATAATAATGCTACAGACATGATCATAAGAATGCTAGAATATGAAAGTGCTAAGAAAAAAGTGAATGAGTGAAGGTCTTATTTATATGTGTCACTTAACATTTGATCAATGGTAGAGATTAATTGGAAAGATAAACAAATCAAAAAAATTGAGAGGGTAGGACATAAAATTAGAACATGGATTCACGAGGTGCAAGAATAAAGAGTGTAATGCATAGAGGAAATAAATACAATATTTTATTTATTTGAGATGAAAAAATTAAATAAATTATTGAAATAACATTGGAAGAAGTGTTAGCTAATTTTTTTTTAAAATTATTATGTTATAGTGGACCAAAAGATGAATTAATCAAATAACAAAATTATTAGATTAATAGTAGAGGAAATGCTGAATTGATAAAATAATTAAAATTATTTAATTAATAATAGTAGGAAAAGGATAATGAATTAATTAAATAATTAAATATTATTTAATTAATAGAGGAAATATTATTTAAATTAACTAGTCTTATTAACAATTATTTAATTAATATGGATAGAAGAATCGATGAAATTGTGATGAAGTTACAAGATAAATATGTAAATTAGTCATTACTTTAAACTATAAGGAATTTTGATTTTTCTATTGTAACTATGGCTATAATAGTTTTAATAAGCTTGCAAATAATAATTGGATAGGAAGGCTAAGAGATAAATCAAGATCAAAGGTGGGATGGGAAGACATAGATAGGATGGAAAATATATGATGGAGGATATGGATAGGACAATGGAGGAACATTATCTGAAATAGGATCATGAGATGGAGTGTAGATTTCTTGTATTTGAGGTGGATGATTATTATTGAATGAGACGGAAGGGGTGCTTTGATCTTGATTAGGAAGGGGATCATTCGATGACATGCAAGTGATACTTTTATCTTGATTAAAAATTCGGAGAGGAGATGGCTAGGAGGGATGGAGATCAGTGGATGCTATTGTATTGGACTATGCATTCAAGTGTGCACATAGGAATTGCACTTTTATAGAAGAGAATCCTTCTAGTCAAGCTATGGTGTATTCATATGGAACCATAAAATAATTTTCATTATTGGAGTTGTTACCCTAATTAGGCACATTTTATTTTCCATATGTAATATAAAAAATCACACCTTGTACAATTCAGTGCAACAAATGGTGCCTTCCTCCATGTCAACGGAGGTCGTGTACTACCACTTTTGTCTTTTTGCCCACTTAGATCACTTTTTCAACTCCAAACTAGAATATTACCAACTTTGTCAACTTGTCATCCTTAGGACCCTAGTGCGACGCAGAGACATGTGCACAACACCCTAGTGTCTAGCAATTCTGACAGTCCATAGGTGGTCGTTTGAGCATTATGCCTGTGCCTAGAAGAAATCGCAACACCCCTCGATGCACCCACCCATAGGAGCTTCAGTTAGCAAACCTGGGTTATAGCACGTGCATTCATGGCATACTAAAGAATCCCCCTATTTTCAAAAAATATAGCCCTAAACTCTTTTTTTGTCACCCCCTCCTATTACATAGCCTGAATTAAAAGCCCCCCTATTTTCACCAAATATTGTATTATTTAATAGTTGAAATTAAAAACCCCCCTATTTTCACCGATAGACAATATATTGCACCCTCATTTTTGGGATATTAAACCCCCCGATATGAATGCACGTGATATAATATTGCCTAGCCAATGAAGCCCCCATACACCCACCGACATCAATTTTCCTCCCAGAAGCTATATCTCTCCCATTTGAAGGAATTTTGGGATTCTGGATCATTTTTCTTGCAAGTCAAAGCTTTTGGTGATCTTCTTGAGCAATATTGACAGGTTTTCCACCATTACCACAATCTTTAGAGAGCTCTTGGAATTCAACTCCATTCGTCCAAGTGAAGGTTATTTGCGTATCGAAGGGGAGTTTCTCTTCTTCCTTCTTTATTTCAATATCTATTTCTTCTACCTATTTTATCAATCACTTATCTATTTTACTTCCATCTTTATCATTTTATCTTTCTATCGTTGCTACTATCTAGGGTGTCCATGGCAGTGGAAACACCAAAACGAGGTTCTAACTAAGGAAAACTCCAAAAAACAACCCCCAACATTTTTCTTTCTTGTTTGTCTGCAGGATTGTAGTGGTGATAAATCTATTGTCTTGCAGGAGGCTTCAATCGTGAACCGACTATGAGCTTCTTTTATTCTCCTTTATCTTGTTCTCTTATTTTGTGCTTCGCAATATTTTATTTATTTAATTACCGCACCGTTTCATTGGTAGTTTAGTCACTTTTGTCACTATCGTACAAATTCTGCACTTTGTCCATACAAGATGACATCATGTCACGCTGGTATCCCAGTTTTGCATACTCGTCCTAAAGACAGAGACTATGCAGGGTCATTTGAGAGTTTTATTTGTGGCTTGTTAGCTTAGTTCTGCATTTTTATCCCCTGGCTCACCCTTAGTGGGAGTATAAGTGAGGTAGCGACAAATTGATTTGTTCTCTAGGATTTATCATCTTAGAGATAACAAATTCCCTCGTCTACATTTTGGTGAACCCGACGTGAAGCCATTTTTCTTTTTGCAAAATATATTTACCTTTTAGTTCATTACATACATTTAGATCTAAAATCTAAATATTTTTTTTAAAAAGAGAGAGCGTAGTTTTTATCTCCACTTTAGCACTTGCATTTGTTTTCCTTATCTTTCTATTTAGCAAAATTTATTAGAAGACAAAACCCTTCGCGTCCCTTAGTGTGGTCTTAGCGTCACGAGGCTTGTCTATGAGCTTTACGACCTAGAATGCCATAAGAGCTGTAGTTAGGAGGACATCTAGACAAAGTTTCCCTCTTGATCGTTACAGTCCTCCTCTAATCGACACGATGATCAAAACCTCTCTGCCTAACCCAAGTGATCCTTCCCCCTCTTATACTCTCCAAATACCTTTCATGGGAGGCTCATTAGCTGCTAGTTCTCAGAACAGTTCCCCGACGAACTCTCTGTCGCCTTCTCCTCTTGTTATTGACCATGATTTCATTGTCACTATTGACTTTGACCGGATTCAGTTTCTAGAGGAGAACCTAAGAGATTTAAAAGGGTCCCTTAATCAAGAGAATGTCCTTCCTTAAGTTGGTAATGTAGTCAACACTTTGAGAGACATGTTCATCTCAGATAATAAATATTTAGAGATGTTAAAGGCATTATCTATGACTATAAAAAACCATGTACCCTTGGCAGATGCACCCCCTTAGGATAACTAGTTTGATGCCTCCAATTATCAGATCGACATTGATATACCAAGGTTGAGCATGCATATGGTGGATTCCACTATTCCTAGCGTCAATGTCTCATCCACTCCCTTAGGTTACACAGTTATGTCTAGTAGCTTGACCTCAATCTCTGTTGCATCTCATATCTCTAAGATCAACACTAACTTACTACATTTGTCGGTGGCATTGGTTCTCTTGGAGGTGCTAGTGGAGGTAGTGGTGCATCTGGCCCACCTTTGCATCCTCCTCTCGCTAATCTACTCTTGAACACTATCTTACATAACATGGGGCAATTGTAGTTACAACTCACAAACCTGACCTCCAATTTTGGTCAATTTTCTATGCCTACATACTATAGGAAGATTCCCCTTGACATTACTATCCTGAACACCATCCTTCCTCTTGCAGCTGAATCTTTGAAGTTCGACAGGTTCAATGGTGATGAAGACCCTAATATGCACATTGACTCTTTCATGACCATGTGCAATGATTACCACATCCTAGACTTTGTTTTACTTAAAATATTCCAACGGTACCTTAAGGGAACCACATTAGAGTGGTATAGCTCCTTGTTGGATCATTCCATCCGTACCTTTGATCAACTCATCGATTTGTTTCTTAGATGGTTCCAAACTAACAGTGGCAACAGGGTCACTATCGTTGACCTTGTTCACTATAAGCAGAAGCCCACCAAAAAGGTCACGGATTTCATCTCAAGATATTAGTCAATCTCTACTAGGATCCCCTTTGCCCTACCAGATAGTGATTTGCAGAGGATGTTCACTAGCAATCTGCAGCTGGAATTGAGGGAGAAACTATCCCTTAATCATTATCAAAACTTTGCTAATATGTGGTTTGTACTCATAGACTACTAGCACACCATGATGCAGTTTGGAGATTCTACTTCGAACCCTTATGGTGGTTCTTTCGCAAGCACATCCACAGAAGGCTCTAGAAACAAAAAAAATTGTAGCTAATGGTGTGGTTGTCCCATAGGGATCACAATAGAATAGAGTCTTCACTAAATTGAATGAATCTTACATAAGCATAATGTAGCGATTATTAAAAGATAATCCGATTACCCTTCCTGAGGTTAGACCACTATCCAAAAATAGACCCTATCGGTGTTGGTATGATGGATCAAAATTTTGTCATTAGCATTGTGTGCCTAGTCATGATATTGAGCAATGCTATCATCTTTAGAATATTGTCCAAGACCACATCGATAGTGGTGCGATTAAAGTTGATGAGTGGAAGCATAAGTCAAATAAATCTATTGATAATACCAACAAGGATTTGCAGATCTACATTGATTCATTTCCCCCATATTCAACAAATTTCATTTCTGCATCAGATCCTCCTTTAGATGATGGTCTTGATGAGAGCCATTTGTATCCTATTTTATCCCACATTTCATCCTTTTCCATGCACCTTCATATCCATTTTTCGTATTTTGTTTTTCATCCTGTTCCATGCACCTTCACATCATCCTGTATTATTACAATTGTTTGCTACACATGATTAAATATTAATAAGTAATATTTAATTTAGTTTTCAGGTAAAATATTGAAATTAATTATTGGTTTTTTAAGTAATAAGTATTGTTATTTTATGCCTCGAAAAAATATCTTGCAACATGCTTCCTGTCATCTTCAGAACCTCCTATCACATTTTATGCAGAAACTTTTTATGGCTTTTGGCTAACTCCAGTTTCCATGGTTGAACACAAGCTTTTCATTGATAGTCAACCCACACAGAGATTTTGGCACAAGGACAACTCTACCAACAATTTTCGTTACAACCACATCAAATAAGATTTGTAAGAGCTAACCAAGAACCCGTGACTTATATGATGGTTGTTGAGGACAATGATCTATTATAAATGTGTTTATTATTTACAACCGAAAATCTATCATCTCCTATTTATTAGCTACTGATGCAACAAAAACGTCTATAATCTCTATCCAATAATCAAGGTCTTACGTATACCATTGTCTATTAGCTATAGGCCAAAAACAATTATCTTTTTATATACTTTGTTGTTATAGGCTACACATATATAAGTATTGTAGTGTAAGCTATGGGGAAATAGATTTCTGATTTCTATATGTAGACTTTGGAGGGCAGATTTCTTTGTATACAATCTATTGTGTCGAGCTATATTATTCCTAATAAATAATGGAACATTTTTTATGGTTGAGGTAGCATAGAAAGGCATTTTTACTCTATCACCAGATGTTTTGAGGAGGCAAGATCCAGTTCTCAGGATGATTGGTGATTTATATTAGATTAAATGTCTGTTTATTAAATATCATTTCTATTTTCATTGGCAAGTGTGGTTTGTTGTTTATTTCTTATGAGATTATTTTCTAGATTAAATGTTCATGTTTTATATCACTTTACAATTTACAGATTAGTTGCTTGGAGCTGTAAGTTTAATTTTTGTTACTACCATAGGAAGTGATAGTTCTTGATGGCAAAATTATTTTGATTCATTGCAAGTTTATTCTTTGTAGGTTGCATTTCATCCCCATTGGCACTCGTATCACTGCCTACAACCCTTGTGCAAATAGCCACAACATCTTTCACAAGCTTACAATTCCTGAATTGACATTTAGACCAAGATGAACCTGTTTTATCTCGAACCCCGGTGTTGGCCTATTAGGTCCATTTGTGAACATGGTCACCATTACTCCTATTTGTTTGCCTCCTAGCCAAAAGGGGAAGGTGTCTGATGGGTCATTATCATTCACCCCTCTAGATGCCCTATATTGTGGACAACCCACTCCTTTGTACATCCCTGCTAAGTTGAACGGTCAAATTGTCATGGGTTTGATGATTGAGCCATCATGTCGAGTCAATGTCATCATGGAGGAGACTCTATTAGTGAATGGTTAGCATAAGACTATATATGATGAATGTCAAGCAACCCTGAGGATACATGATGATTTCTCTATCCCTCCTTTGGATAGCATCACCTTGACGGTCCTTGTGGGACCCAAGGCTGTATCTTCTACATTTGCGATCATTCCTGAATTATACCTATTTCGAGTAAAGCTAGGCATTCCTTGGTTGATTGCTATGGATGCAGTGCCTTAAGTGATTCATAAATGCCTCAAGTTTCCTCATGAGGGTTCGATGCATGTCATCCAGGATACTGGATATCGACCCCTAGTAGCCTATGGGGATTTTTCACTGGATTATTTTTGGCTTGCTTCAGTGGGGTCCATGCTTCCCCGTGGTGACTTGATGTAATGTGCATATTATCAATATAAGAGGGGGGAGTTTTTCCCTAAATTAACTCAACCTAGTTATCCATTGCCTCTTCCTGCATCGACCTCTACTTCATTTATTCACAATGTTGGAACAGGTAGTGCCCCATGTCCTATCATCACCAAAGGCTAAGGTTAAGCCCGTTCCTCTAAATAGATTACCCCGTCCATCTAGGACTGCATAGCCTCCGGTGGTGTCTTTTGTTCCTATGACTGCACCCAATGCAAACAAAGGAAAGACATCCGCGTTGTCAAAGTTTACAGCCTACCCTCTCGTCGAGCTCCCGATCATGGCCAATATCACTCGGATCTCTCACTATGAAAAAGGGAAGCTTTCCTCTCATGTTCATTCATCATCAATTGATTCTATTTCATAACCCTTGTCACCACCCTCTGTTTCTCCCACTACTCCTCATACAAAGCGAGGTAGAGTTCTTATTGCTATCAATATCGTGCATGTCTCAAACGCACCTTCTATTCCATCAATTGGGCCTTCAATTGTCCTTGACAAAGTTTCAGAGGCCTCTCCCATGGAGCATGATGCTTTAATTCCTCTTGGGATTTTGTTGGTGTCCCTCATCTCCATCATAATCAGTGTGCGTGTGAGGGTAAATGCTATTGACGGAACATGGCTCAAGAGCACGATACTGCTCTAGAATCTATTGGTGCATTTCCAACACCCAGTTCTGTCGCATCAGCTCTTGTTTCGTCAAGTGCTCCTGTTTCTACATCACCTTTGGTTTTACTCCTAGGTTCTTTAGGAACTATCGATGAACCTCCCCCCTAGTAGATGTGGGTTTTTATTTCTCCTTTTGAGCTACCCCTCATCACCTCCTTGCTAGACATACCTCTGTTGTCTTGACCTATTGATATGCTACATATGCAGGTGGTTTCCAACGCAACTCTGTCTTCTCCCCCTATTTTACAATCATTCCTACATCAGAGTTTTCCTGAGGTCCTTTAGCCTTCTATAGTTGATAAGCGACTCATTCCTCCTATTCACCTCAAATGCAAGTTTGAGTAGGGCCCTATCCCAAAGTTTCAATGGTGAAAATCCTCACAGGTATGTTCCTCATCCTTTTCTCTTCCTACTTCAATGCCTTCTTATTTTCCTATTTCTATGTGTGTCATTGAGAAGGATCCATCTTCTCTTGAGTTTGTCATTTCCCCTCTATCAGAGCCCTACAATCCTATTCATGTTTCATCTTCTTTGAGTGAATCACCTACTTCCTATACGAAGGCTTGCATGTTAGACTCCTTGGAGGATATCCTGGCATTGTCTACGATCTTTTTGCAATCATTAAGACTTACCTCCTCCGAGCTTGTGGATACAGATGTTGTTGTATCTTCATCCCTTTCTCTCATTGCTGGTGAGGCACCTGGTGCCACTCTTGTCATTGTCCTACTTCTATCTCATCCTCCTTCCCCATATGATATAGACTAGGAGGATGATGACCTGGTCGTTGAAGGCCTCTAGAGCCCTATCTTTCTTTATCTTGTATCATAGTGTGTGTGCATGCTTGTATTCCCCCATTATTTCTTTATATGTTTGTTCCCTCTTGGAGGACCCAGGTTACTTCGTAGGTGCTTGTATATAGGTGGTTGACTGCGTTTATCTATTGTGCTCTCCTGGAGGACCCGAGTTACTCCACAGGTACTCACATACGAGATATTTTCTTGTCGTACACCTTCTTCTATTTGTCTCTCTACTTCTTCTATTTGTTGTATCTTTATTTTTCGATATTTGAGGATGATGCAAGCATTGGGGGAAGTTTTAGCCTTCTTCCATGTTGATCTAAAAATTTCTTTTATCTTTGTCTTCATGTGCTTTTCTTTAGATCTGAGAAATTTGGCACTATGACGATATACCCATCTCGCAGTTGTGCTACTTATTTTTTTCATTGCTATGGGTTTTGATGCTAAACCCCACCCTCCTGCATTTATCATTGATGTTGTGGACATTGTATGTGTCACTAGCTAATGGTAGCATTCAATGGAAACATCTTGCTATGTTGACATGCCACAACTCCTCTTTTCCTTAGAATAACATGCCTTTCATGCATATCATTATAAGAGGGGGCATCATATCTACATTTTTGCATAATTTGCATTTATTTTTGATTAAGTGAAAAGCATGTTTTGAAGGGGCCCCGAAACCCTTTACAGAAAGATAGTCAAAAGTAGAGCATAAAAGTCCAACTAGAAAGAACAAAACATAACAGAGAGACAACTGGAAAAGACAAAAATCCAACAAGAAGCCAAAAGGGGCATAGGGACAACACAAAGAAAACTAAGGGACAACCACAAACAACAGACCCTAAGAAATATTTATGATAAGCTCCACCGCTTCTTGCTCCAGCAGGACCATCGAGGCAGCAACACTCTTCAAATCCTCCAGCTCCTTGGCATGCTAGGTCATCTTCCTAATACTAGCATGAGTTCTTTTACCATGACCAGTTGTCCCCCCTTCAAGAATCAACACCTTATCCTTGGTAGTATCAATAGTGCTCTTTTCATGTTGGACCTATTCCAACTTGTTGATCATCACATTGAAGCTATCGATAGAGAATTTTCCTATTTTCTGTCTTTGCTCTCCACTCTTCTTCAAGTTATTCTCATGATTGAGAACCCACTTCTTCAGATCATTGAATCTATCCTCCTCAGCCTTGAATTGAGAGCCATACACACCAGTGATAGCGTTGACATTGTTGATGGCTTTAGTCAATTCATTTAGGTAGTTGGGAAGGGTAATGAGCTTACCGGTACCAACAACTTCAAGGGTAGTCACTTTCCTGGTTGAATCCTCCAACTTATTCTTCAAACTGTTGATCTCCAAATAGATCCAGTCAATAACCTTTCAGAACTCCATAATCCCACTTTTCGCAGTATTCAACATGGTTAAAGGGGAATTTCTGTAGTCAATGTTGATCTTAGGAGTAGAATTCTCAAGGGTCTCCACATTAGCATCTGTAGCATTGGGAGGCATATTATCACCTTCATTCACCATCTTCCCCTCTTCTTCCACATCATCAAAAGATTTATTGGGGTCCTAAGGATTTTGTTGAACATTAAGAGAATCATTCTCTTTATCAAGGTTGATGTCGGTGATAATAGGGCTCCGCTTGTTTTTCTTTTTTGATAGAGGGGTAACATAATCACTATCAGTCTCCATCCTCTCGTCATCTTCTTCATCATCTTGAAGCCAACTTTCCTCTTCTTGAACCTTACTTATTTTTCCTTTAACCCCTTTTCTAGCTTTCTTATTTTTGGACCCAGATGCTAAATCTTTGTCCTTTTCCTTGGTAGAACCCTTAGCAGGGGTAATCCTATGAATATAGTCTTCCCACTCAGTATCAGACTCGTTATCTTCACTATCATTAGAGTCCTCAGATTCATCATTTGAATCAAAGAGCTCGGTGATGGAATGTTGCATAGAGGAATCCTTGACATGGTTGTATAAGAGCAACATTAAACCTTCATGCATGTGAGGGTTACTATTTGCGTTAGCCCTAAAATCCTTAATGCTAGTGTTAAGGGAGCTAAACAAATAGAAAGGGATAGACACCAGGTATTTATGGTGAAAATGATTTAGAAGCATAAAGTGATAACCGTAGACATGAGAGTATCTACCATCAAGTATAACATATTGCATGACATCAAACATAATCCATCTTCATACCTTTTTTATCACTTTTAGAGAGTAGTAAGTTTTGCCAGATTTCACCAACTTGCTTTTCTCATAATCCTCCTTTGGGAATCTCTTGATAGTAGCTTCAGTGAGCTTCCTTTCTTTGTAAAAAATTCTTCCTTCCATCGGCATACCAGTAACTTCTGCGATCATTCCTTCATCAATTTCAACCTTTCTTATTCCTATGGCTATTTTACCATCTTTCCAATTCTTTTTGAAAATTCTAGTCATGGTGGGATATTTCCCTATAATTCTCTCCATATACCTTATCATCTTAGTTGTTTCCAGAATAGTCAAGGCCTTCGGCTTGTCTTTCCATTCATTATAGGAAAGCGGCTCAATTCTTTTCCTATTTCCTCCCATGGCGTCCACAAACAAAAAATTCTTATCCTTCACAATGTAAAACAAGGTAGAAACAAAAATCAAAGTGCAGAGCAGGAATGTCTTCAAAATAGCAATGGGCACTCACAAAATGTGCAGAGTCTTGTCCGCATCAAACACCAGCTCAATCTTCGAGCGCCGCTCTTTTTGATTCATTATGGCCTTTTTCATTGATAATTGCATTGTCATAATTACTTATCACTCCCTCGTAACCATGTACTCTATCATAAATGAGGAGTACACGTGCCTCGTGAGGAAGATCCAACTCACCTCTCCAGCTCATAGTATGATCAACATGAACAACCATGTTGGCAGCCTAATCAATAATAGTGTTGTCCCATCTATAATTGTGAGACACAATACATAGCTCAAAAGAGTTTATTATCTCCTTAGCTTGAGATATGATATTCTTTATGGTCCATGAAGGGGAGGATAGGCCTTTTAGGCATTGAACAATATTATTTGAGTCTCCCTCCAACCAGACTTTAGTAAATCCCATGGATTTAACTAGGACAAGAGTTTGGTAAGAAGCCATGGCCTCGGCTAAGTGGTTGGTTTGGAATCCCATGGGGAGTACCACTGCCATAATACAATAGTCAGACTCATTTCTTATCACTCCCCTACACCCAGCCGACCCCAGGTTTCCCTTGGCCGCCCCATCAAAATTAGCTTTGATCCAACCAACAGGAGGAAAGGACCACTTACTACTTTCTCTCTTGTTTTTATTGTCATCTCTGTCTTTGGAAGCATAAACATTCCAATTTTTTAGGAGGTTAGAGTAATCCTTGCTTCTAAAAAGAAGAGGCTTACCATCAGCTTTTAAATTTTCCACAATGGCCCACTTGATTTTGGTGGAAACCACTTCAGGAGGGGAGTAGGAGTCTCTGAAAAATCTTGTTGTTCCTTTCTTTCCAGATTCCCCAAACCACATGAGGCAGGGTAAGGTCCCATAGAAATTTGATAGAATTATTCAAGGAATGACATCTCCAACTAGTGAAGCACTCTTGAATAGAGGCCAGAAAGACCCAATTCAGGTTCCAAAGCTGCAAATTCTACAACCAAATAGAAAAGGAGAAGGGACAATGGATACTAAATGGTCAACATTCTCTTCCTCTTTTTGGCAGAGGTAGCACCTATTAGGAAGATGGAAACCTCTTTTGTAGAGATTATCAATGGTGAGGATTTTATTCTATAGAAGGATCCAAAAAAATATGTTGATCTTGGGAGTGAGACCACTAATCTAGGCTTTAGACCGGCAAGGGGAAGTATCAGGGGATTGGGACAACATCAAAATTGTAGAGGCCACTGAATAACTACTAGAGGATGTTCTTGCCCAAATGATTTTGTCTTCAAGTAAAGGGTCAATCAAGACAAAATTAAGCATAGCCATAACAGGGTTGAGGTCTGGGTCTATGGAGCTCAGGTTCACCCAATAGTTATCCCTCCAGTAATCTACCAAATCTGGCCTTACATTCAGATATAAAGGGAGAGAAACAAACCTTATTGGAGAGGGGGGATTCCAACAACCAAGAGTCCTCCAAAAAATTGACTTTTCTGCCATAACCAATAGCCCATCTTTTTCCTAATCTAGCAACAATTTTAGTTTGGACAATATTGTTCCAAATAGCTGAACTAGTAGGGGCATCATAGGAATTAAAAAATTCTGAAAGAGATATCTAAGGTTGTATATATTTGGCTTGCTAGATTGAGTTCCTCTCATTGGTTTTTCCAAACAATCTTCATATTTGTTTGGTGATAAGGGATTTATTGATGGTTTTAATGTTCCTCAGACCAAGGCCTCCCTTCTTTTTAGGTCTGCAAACTTTGTCCCAAACTATCAAAGATATCCTTTTCCACTTCTGAACCCCTGACCATAGGAAAGACTTTTGAATTTTTTCAATTGCATCAGCAAATTTGGTCAGAATTCTAAATAGACTTAAGGCATACACAGGAAGACTCTGGAGGGAAGATTTTAATAATTGGATTTTTCCATCTTGGCTTAGAAGGGCCCCTTTCCAGCCGTCTAATGTTTTGTGGAATCTATCCATCAAGCTACCCCAGAACATCTCAGGGGGATTTCTGCACAAAGGGAGACCCAAATAGATGGAGGGGAGCAAGCTGATTTAATAATCCAAGATTCTAGCAATTCTTCCTTGTCTGTCAATAGGAGTGTTGATGAAAAAAATGGATCTTTTCATCTAGTTAATCAATTGGCCTGTGGCTTTGCAGTAGTTAACCAACATCGATTTAAGGGTTTTGGCTTCCTTGATAGTAGAAGCACCCATCAACATTGTGTCATCAACAAATTGTTGATGGAAACAAATCTTGTCAGCCGATGATGGTTTGGTACCTTTCAGTTGACCTTCATAAACAAGCTTACTGATATATCTGCCTAGGCTTTCAGCCAAAATAACAAACAAAATAGGAGAGCCATTGACAATAACCGATAGAGAGGGGGTAGAGATCAGTTGGGAGATCAGATGGATCACTTTCTCACCAAATTTGAAATCCTTGAGGATTCTTAGAAGAAAGAACCAATCCACCCGATCATAAGCCTTCAACATGTAAAGTTTCATAAGCAATCCTTGGTTTTTGGATTCTTCCAGGGAGTGAATAACTTCATGGACCGAAATTATGGAATCTAGAATCTTCCTACCAGGAATGAATTCAATTTTTTGAGGGGAGATAATTTCAGGAATAATGGAGAGAAATATAAGGGTGAGAACCTTTGATATGATCTTGTAAAAGGAATTGCACAAACTAATCGGTCTGAAAAGATCCATAGAGTCAGCTCCCGGGGTCTTAGGGATAAGAACCAAAAAGGTAGCATTAATTTCTTTCAAAAGCATCTTAGAGCCAAAGAATTATTTAACACCCTTAACAATGTCCCGACTGATGATATGCCAAAACAACTAAAAGAAGAACATCGGGAAACCATCCGGGCCATGGTCTTTATTACCTTCAAAGAAAAAGACAACACACTTGATTTAAGTCTCTGAAGGGATGGCTGAGAGAAAAATATTTTGGTCTCTCCCTATCATTTTCAGAATAGCAATAAGGAATAAATCTTGGCCCCCTTTGTCCAGATTGTAATCTGCGGTCAAAAGATAAGAGAAATAGGATCTATCTTCCTTTTTTATTTCATCTTCCTCAAAGGATAGAGTCCCCCCTATGGACATTTTAGATATCCTATTAGCTGCCTTATATTTCATGGCAGTCATATGGAAGAATCTTGTGTTCTTGTCACCTTCCTTGAGCCCCAAAGAACGGGAAGACCTCACTATACCCATTAGCTTGGATTTTAGCCTAAAAGTCCTTAAGATCAAGCTGGATCACAGATTTAGAGGCAAAAATGTCACCAAACACTTCCTTGTTCCATCTCTTAGCCTTGTCCTTAACATTCCTTAACTTTTTGGCCACCCAAAACATGGAAGATCCCTCCACCAAAATGTTCCACCAGTCTTTGATAGCTTCCTCAAGCTTGGGGTGGCTCATCCACATTTTTTCAAATTTGAAGGGGAAATTTCTCCTCCTAGAGGTGGGGTCTGCAACAAAAGAAATTAGATAGTGGTCCGAACCAATGCAAGGGAGCTCATTAAGGAGAAAGTATAATTATTGAATCAATCATTAGAGATAAGGGCCCTGTCAAGTCTCACCTGGATCAAATCAAAGCCGATTCTTTGATTAATCCAGGTAAAATTAGCACCCTACAGATCCACATCATGAAGCACCTAATTATCAATGAAGTTCATGAAATCCATCCTACTATCTAGTTGAGAAGGGATTCCCCCAAATTTTCCCTTCTCCTTGAGGGGAGTGTTAAAGTCTCCCATCACCAGCCAATCTTCAGAGTTAAACTGAGATCTGATAGAATCTAACTTTTTCTAGAATCTATATCTACCAAGTTTAGAATTTGGGGCATAGATATTAGATAAAAGCCAAGTGCTCCCATCTTTGATATGATGGAATCTAACAAACATCATATTATTTTCAAGTCAAACAAGATTTCCTTGGACATGCTGAAGGTTCCAAAAGAGAGCAATACCTCTAGAGGCACCATCCGAGCTACCCCCCAAAACCCCACAATTATTGAATACTTTGATTTTTTCCACTTTCTCCTTAGGCATTTTAGTTTCTTGAATTAGAACAATATCAGGTTTATGATCCCTGTCTAAATTCTTGAGTATTTCTTGTTTATGCAGACCGTTGAGTCCTCGAATGTTCCATGAAATGATCTTCATAAACATTTAAAAGAGAATACCTCATGGATGGTCAACTAGGCACCATCTACTATATTATTGCTTGCTTCCAACTCCCTCATTTGAGTAGCTAATCTCCTTCCCAGTGTTACTGGATTTGAACCTACAATAGCTTTGGTCCTCCCTCTAGTTTTCACAGGAGTATTCAGGGGTGTAGATTTGGGGCCTTTTTTCCAACGCGCTTTTTCTCTGTAACATCATTGATTTGAATTTCATCCTCCATCGGGTTCTGAGTAGGAGCTTTTAGCAAAGCATCAGGTTTTCCTTCTTCATCTGCCCATTTTGAGCTAGTGTTGAGAAGATAATTTGTTGGTGACAACAGAAAAGAGGATCTGACAAATTCGTTATGGGATTTAGAAGTTGAGTTTCCACCAAGGATATTACATTGCCGGGCATATTCAAAGCTGGGGTAAGACTCCTCATTATTCGAGTCCTCTCCACATATTCAAAGAGGAGGTGTTTGTTGATATGTTAGATGGGGTTTGAATATATTTTGAGTACACTACACTATCATTGAAAATATTTTTGTTTTTTATCCCAAAGCCAAGGTTTATCACTAGATGGTGAAGAGCTATCCTTATAAATCTTCACAAGACCTTAAGCAATTCAAGTTTTTCCAATTGTGATTCCTTTTTGCATAATCTCATTAAATATTTTATAATATTGAACTTGTAAGAAGAAAGCCATGTTGGCAACAACAATGAGGGAAAATTGAGAAGGGGGGGGGGGGGAATCAGTTTTCACCGAATCTATAAAATTAATCATAATAAAAGATCTGATGAACCGCAACAACAAAAAAGATAATCAAATTGATAGTACACCACACAACACCAAGATTTTGATGTGGAAACCCCGGTTAAGGAAAAAACCATGGTGGGACTGGGAACCTACCCACAATAAGATGATACTCTGCAGTAGTATGTGAAATATTATAATGGGGAATGCACATGCATTCAGGCACACTTCCTAGAGCTCACTGCTTAAAAGATAATTAACTAAAAGGCTAAAACCCTTAGGGAAGTCTCACCGACTTACAACAAGATTCAGACTACAATCGAGAAGGAATGAACTGCAATAATAACATCTCCAAATGCTTGATGACAATTCCGGTTAAGAATGCTTGTCTTCTTTACAACACCAATATTTTCTCAATCACAATGCCGAAGGATGAATCACTTAATCACACATACACCACTCTCTGATAATGCAAACACAACCACGATACCTAATTTACATGATTATATCACCTATTTATACAATTCATCAACCTTAACAAGGTTGGCTAAACCCTCAACTCATAATTAAAAAATTACATCACATGATACAAAGATCGACCACCAAACCAATATAATGATTTACATGACATAACATGGACCTAAATCAAATCTCCAAACATGCAACACCATTGGAAATCATGCCAAGATTAACCGCAACACGCTACATCACCAGGAAAACCGCATAACACGAAGATCATCACTAGCTCAACAAAATCACCAAAAACTCGCACAATGATCAATGAGGATTATCAAAACAAATAGGACACAATTAGGAAACACTAACAAGAACGTTAGAATCATTAGCAACAATTGCACCAACACCACTTATCAAATCTTCATCGATCAACATTTGAAATTCAAGAACACTCAAATAGCAACAACTGTCACGAAGAAAGATAAATTCCAGAACACCAAATCATGAACCATCTGAAATGAAGATACGTAAGACCATCCCAAACAATCTCCTAAAATATCAGCTCAATATTTGATCACACTGGAATATACCGAACGATATACCGAACTCTGCAAAGCACCGATCAGAAAAATAAACTGCAAAACCAGATCATATGATATGATCAATTAAGCTTCCTAGATCACCAAAACCAAGATAGATGAATATAATGATACAATAAATACTCCATACACCAAGCCATGATCCCAATAAACCAATTTGCAATCACTAGAGCAGGAATATGTTGGAATCAATGACAACAACATATCCTAGCAGCAACAATGTCCAACAATCTCCCCCTTTGGCATTGATGACAACATATGAATGTGAAAAACAATTAATGAAAAGAAAGAAATTAACTCCAACAAACTCCCCCTAAGATCAAGCAGATAAAATAGTTTTTCACATGCTTCTCTCCCCCTTTGACAACAATGCCAAAGATCACAAAATAGAAACCCAAACATGAATATCTCCCTCACATAACTAGACTACTCCACCAGAGGAGCAACACCAACTCATCAATCCAGATAAAGAGATAAGATTATAAAGTCCACCAGATTGATGCAACTAAAATTCATCTAGTTCTCATCAGGAGGGGTGGATGCCCCTAACTTGTCTCTCAAATAGACAAATATATCTATAGGCAAAGGCTTAGTGAAAATATCAACAATCTGTTACTTTGTAGATACATACTCCAACTTAACTTCCTCTTCATTGATTTTTTCTCTTAAGTAATGATATTTGATTGATACATGTTTAGTCTTTGATTGTTGCACCAGATTCTTTGACATGTTAATAGCACTAGAATTATCACAGTTAATGACAGTAGGCTCATCATAAATAACTCAGATATCTTTCAACATTTGCTTCATCCAAACTACCTGATTTGATTGTTGCACCAGATTCTTTGACATGCTAATAGCACTAGAATTATCACAGTATATGATAGTAGGCTCATCATAAATAACTCAGATATCTTTCAACATTTGCTTCATCCAAACTACCTGAGTGCAACTACCGACAACAATAATGTACTCAGCTTCAACAGTAGACAAGGACACTGAATTTTGTTTGTTACTAGCCCATGAAACTAGTTTCTTACCTAAAAATAAAGCACCACTAGAGGTACTCTTCCAGTCATCAACATCACCAACCCAATCAACATCAGTATAATCACATAACATGAAATCATCATTCTTCGGATACCACAAACTACAATCCATTGATCCCTTCAGGTATCTGAATATCCTCTTCACAATAGTTACATGACTCTCTTTCAAATCAACTTGATATCTAGCAGCCATGCACACAACATGCATAATGTTCGGTCTAGTCTGAGTAAGATATAGTAGTCTACCAACCATAGATCTATACAAGCTCTGATTAGCTTTCAGAGAATAATCATTCTTAGATAATTTGCAGCTAGTCACCATAGGAGTTCCAACCAATTTGGAGTCATCTAAACCAAACTTTAGCAATTCCTTCACATATTTAGTTTGAGATATAAAAATACCTTTTCCAGTCTGTGAAATCTGCAAGCCTAAGAAAAATTTCATCTCACCTATCATAGAAATCTCAAATTCTTTCTGCATATCAACAACAAACTTCATGATCAAGTCATCATCATATTCAAAGATAATATCATCAACAAAGACATCAATAATCAAGATGTTATCATTTTCAATCTTAAAATACAAATTACTATCAATAGTCCCTTTATTAAATCCCAATTTCAGCAAATACTTATCCAATCTAGCATACCAGACTCTAGAGGCTTGTTTCAATCCATTAAGAGATTTCTTTAGTTTGCATACCATGTCTCCATCATCTCATAATTAAAATCTTTTAGGTTGCTCAATGTAGAATTCTTCCTCAAGATCACTATTCAAAAAGGCAGATTTGACATCCATCTAATATACTTTAAAATATTTATAAGCAACATATGCAAGCAACAATCTAACAACTTCAAGTCTAGACACCAGAGCAAAAGTCTCCTCATAATCAATTCCTTATTTCTGTGAATATCCTTTGCATACCGATCTTGTTTTATTTCTGACAACTTCACCGACTTCATTCAGTTTATTCCTGAATACCCATTTAGTACCAATAACATTCTTATCCTTAGGTCTAGGCACAAGCACCCATATGTTATTCTTTTCAATCTAAACTAATTCTTCTTCCATAGCTCTCATCCAATTTTCATCTTTACAAGCCTCAACAACATCTTTAGGTTTAATTTTAGAAATCAAATATACCTCTTCAACAACTAACCTTCTTTTAGTCATCACACCTTTATTTTTGTCACTAATAATCTAATTTTCTAAATGATTCAGTCTTATATACATCAGAGTCTTCTGATTATTTTGATTTTTAGGTTCCTACACCTCTCCACCGACAACAACAACATCCATATTAACATTTTCTACCAGATCATTCTTCTTTGATTCTTCAGTCTGAATAGGATTTAGAATGATGTGCTGACCATCATCATATCCACAAGCTCTAATCTCTTTTCTATAATCCCCATCAACCTTCACATTTGCATTTTCCACTATCTTTCTCAGTCTCTTATTGTAGCACTGGTAGACTTTTCTCTTTGTTGAATATCCCAAGAAAATTCCTTCATCACTTCTTGCATCAAACTTTCCTATGTTGTCATCTCTTTTGATATAACATTTGCTACCAAATTTTTTGAAATATCTCACACTAGGAACATGACCAAATCATAACTCATAAGGAGTCTTACCAATATCACCGTTAATATGAACTTGGTTGAATGTGTAAACAACAGTGCTAATAGCTTCTCTCCAATAGATCTTCAGAACATTTCCTTCAATCAACATAGTTCTTACAACATCCAAGACAATCATGTTCTTTCTTTCAACAACTCCATTCCATTGAGGAGTTCTAGGAGAAGATAATTGTCTTCTAATCCCATGCTTCTCATAGAATGAATCAAATTCTTTGGAACAAAATTCTCCACCTCTGTCAAATCTTAGACATTTCACCTTCAATCCCGACTCAATCTCAACCTTTGCTTTGAATATCCTGAACTTGTCTAATGCTTCAGATTTCTCCTTCAAAAAGACAACCCACATCATCCTAGAATAATCATCAATTAGCAACATAAAATATCTATCACCTTGCACACTTCTAACATTTGTAGGTCCACATAGATCAGTATGCACAAGATCTAGCAATCCATTAGATGTATATTGTTTTCTCTTGAAAGAAATCCTTGTTTGCTTACCCAATTGACACTCTTTACATATTGGATTAGCAGGCTTAACAATCTTACGCGGAATTCTAACAACTTGAGTAGAACTGATCTTAATCATAGAATCAAAATTAACATGACACATTCTCCTATGCCACAACCAACTTTCAACAATTTGAGCAATCAAACAACTTTTCTCACCGACATTCAAATAAAAAATATTACTTTCAGTATTAGCCCCATATGCAATCTCTATACCTGAGGCATTTAGGATCTTACATTTGTCATTCTTTAATTGTAAATAATAACTGCATCGACTTGAATTTCATCCTCAGAATGTTACCTGCAATAAGTTAGTTTCACAAAATAGAAATGGAAATACTACAGGAAATCCAAACTCAACCAATGAAACTACATGAAGTACATATGAAATAAAATACTAATATTACCTTCATGGCTTATGTCTCATTGTGTCCTAACTCCACTATTCCTGGTTGCAGATGGTGTGCTCTCAGACAATGCACTGATGGCTTCCAAGATGGCATATGAAGAATGGACTGATAACTTGTAGTTAACTGATACTATGATATGCAATACTACATGATTATGCTAAAATGATTATGCTATATGATAATTGCTATTGCTATTTGCTATTTGCTATTTGCTATTTGCTATTTGCTATTTGCTATTTGCTATTTTCTATTTGCTATTTGCTATTTTCTATTTTCTATTTTCTATTTGCTATTTGCTATTTGCTTCAAAAACTCACGGATGCATATGATTGATTTGAAGACTAACTCTCTCTCAACTGAAGCTCTTGATTTTATAGACCTTGAGAGGATTAGATGATGTGGCTTAGATCAACGGTTATGATCAGATCTGTAGATTTGAATGGCTGTGAGCAAAGGTGAAGGTTGAGAGAAAGAAGGAAGGAGAAGACAAGTGTCACTCATCTCACCTTGACAGGGTTGCTGATTGAGAGAATCTAGGGATGGTTGGAGGAAATTTAGGCATGAGAGGACAAGTGGACTCAAGTCCTTCCTAAGATGTAGGGGATGTTGGAGAGAATATTGGAAATGGTTATGAAATGTGTGTACATACACAATTTTCATTAATTTTGGAAGTTGGAGATAAATGATGAATTAATATTTAAGAAATATTAATTTCCTTAGCCACATGTTTGATGAGTTGGCAAAGGGAAGATGAAGTGGAGATGGAGGGTGAGTTGGAAAAGGGATTAAGTAATTTTGAGAATAATTTAATATTTGAGACTATAGGATAGGAGAATAACCATTAAATATTAGATATTTAATTAATTAGAAGAATAGGATAGATGAATTAATTAATAAAATATTAATTAATAGAAAGACATGAAAATGAATTAAATAAATTAATCTTTTCAAATTAACTATTTAATAGAAGAATAATTATTAAATAAATATAAAATATTTATTTAATTACTCATAGCCAATTTTTATGTGTATACAATAACCTTTTTCAACCATATGTCCAACACTCAAAAGATTATACTTCAAACCTTCAATATACAAGACACCATCAGTATTATGCTTACCATCAAAGGAAATAGATCCTCTACCATGGATCACCCAGGCTACGTCATCTCCAAATCTCACTATTCCACCATCATACCTTTCCACACTCACAAATTTGCTTTTATCATTGGTCATATGATGTGACCAACCACTGTATATTACACATTCATCTCTTTCCTCAACTTTAGCAGCTAAAGCTTTCTCCTCAACAATGCAGCTAGTGGAGTCAACAGGTACCGATCCATCTTCCTTAATGGAAAGAAACACAACTTCATCTCCTGCTGATTCTTCATATTTAACACCTTCATCAACAACTTAATAGAAATTCTTCTAATTCTTATACTTCTGGTTAGACTTGTAAGGCTTATCATACTTCTCATGCTTCTCATATCTATCATTTTTGTCATGCTTATCAAATTTATCATGCCTGTCATACTTAGCCATTCTCTTTGAGCATCTGGAAGCAAAATGTCTTATTTTATTGCAAGAGAAATATTTGAAAGGCAATTTTACATCATACTTATTGGCTCCTTGAGGCAATCCCCAGACAATCAATACTTCAAGCTCATACAATTCTCTTTCTTGATCTTCTATCTCTCTCCTTTCTCTTTCATATCTGGATATTCTGCATTCTTCAGGTTCATACTTATGTTTACCGGATACATATGCTCTAAATGTTGTCTCAGACTTTCCATGTGATTCATCAAATTCTCTCAGCTTAAATTCATCAATCTTTTCAACCAACATATCTCTTGTTACTATAGTCACACTTCAGATTTCATCAATAGAAGCTACCTTATGTTTATAAACAGGAGATAAAGATCTCAACACCTTAGCAATAATTTCATCTTCTTCGTGGGTTCCACTGACACATCTGATACCTAGGACAAGATCATTCACCTTATTCATAAAGGTATTTATGTTCTCATCTTCTCCCATCTTTAGCATCTCATATTTCCCTTTCAAACTTTGCAACTTAGAAACTCACTTGTTTATCTCCTTCATACAGGGTCTCAAGCTTCTCCCAGATCTCATGTGCGGTCTGAAGTCCCATTAGGTTTGTTATTTCTAAATCAGCCACATCACTCAACAATGCTTCCTTAACTTTAATGTTATATTCATCTTCCTTGATCTCATCACCAGTAACCGATCCATTCAGAGGAGTAGAATAGGCATTCTTTGTAATATTCCAGTAATCCTCTCCAAGACATCTCAAGTGCACTTCCATCCGGTTTTTCCATATAGCATAGTTACTTCCATCAAATCTCAGACTCTCGTTAAAGATAACACTTCCACTTCCAGTTGTCATCCCAGATCTCCTCAAGAATTTAAGCTTCTTCTGAAGGATCTAGATCTGATACCAATTGTTGGCAACAACAATGAGGGAAAACTGAGAGGCGGGGTGAATCAGTTTTCACCATATCTATAAACTTAATCACAAAAATAGATCTGATGATATGCAACAATGACAAAGATAAGAAAATTGAAAGCACAACACATGGCACCAATATTTTGACATGGAAAATCCGATTAAGGGAAAAACCACGGTGGGAACCTATGCACAATAAGATGATACTTTGCAATAGTTATAGTGAAAATATTACAATGGGGAATGCACATGCAATCAGGCACACTGCCTAAAGATCACTACTCAAAAGATAATGACCTAGAAGGATACAACCCTCAAGGAAGTCTCACTGACTTACAATAATATTCAGACTACAACCGAGAAGGAATGAACTGCAATAATAACATCTCCAAATGCCTAATGACAGTTCTGGTTAAGCACAATAGTTTGCTCTGCAACACCAATATCTGCTCAATCACAATGTCGAAGGATGAATCACTTGATCATACATACACCACTCTTTGATAATGCAGACACAACCACGATACCTAATTTACATTACTATATCACCTATTTATACAATTCATCAACCTTGATAACAAGGTCGACTAAACCCTCAACTCACAATTACAAAATTACATCACACGATACAAAGATCGACCACCAGACCAATATAATTATTTATATGATATAATAGGGACCTAAATCAAATCTCCAAACACGCAACCCCACCAAAAATCACACCAAGATCAACCGCAACATGCTACACCACCAGGAAAACCGCATAACACAAAGAACATCACCAGCTCAACAAAATCACCAAAAACTTGCACAACGATCAATGCGGATCATTAAAAAAATAGGACACAATTAGGAACACCAACAAGCACATTAGAATCATCAACAATAGTTGTACCAACACCACTTATCAAATCTTCATCGATCAACATCTGAAATTCAAGAACATTCATACATCAACAACTGTCACGAAGAAAGATAACTTGTGGAGCACCAAAACATGAACCATCTGAAATGAAGATACACAAGACCATCCCAAATAATCTCCAAAAATATCATCTCAAGATCTAATCACACTAGAATATACGAGAGGAAATACTAAACTCTGCAAAGCATTGATCAGAAAAATAAACTGCAAAACCAGATCATATGATATGATCAATTAAGCTTCCCGGATCACCAAAACCAACATAGAAGAATATAATGATACAAGAAATACTCTATATACCAAACCATGATCCCACTAAACCAATCTGCGATCATCAGAGTAGGAATATGTTGACATCAATGACAACAACATATCTTAGTAGCAGCAATGTCCAACAAGTCATTTATTGATTTGAATCTTGAACCATTATGTCATCAAGTTTCTTTTTAGGTTTATGGTAAGGACACTTGCATGCTAAGTTTATCCATCATTGTGGGAAGGTAGCAAATATTTCACCATTAATTATTTGTTTTTGTTGCATAAATCAATCATAGAAAAGTGCGAGATAAATTTTTCTGCCAACTCATGAAAGGTTTTTATCTGATGGGGTAGGTGTGAAAACTACTCAATAGCTAGTCCTCCCAAGCTTCATGGGAAGAGGTGCATTACGTAGGTATCATTTTAAAAAACCTCCATGCAAATTAGGTAAAAACAAATTACATGCTCACATGAATCACTTATCAAACTTAGGTACGCCAAATTTTTGAAGGAAAGGTATGCTATGTATAGATTAATCAAAATGATAGGACATATATCTTTAAATGTGCTTCTCTTATTAGTGTGTCCCATTTGCACATTTGTTATTTGTTGTTGCAAGCCCTAATTTTGGGGTGTCATCTCATTCATAAGTATTAAAGGAGGTAGATTGGTATTAGTATAGGTGGAGATTGAAGGATAAATTTGTGCAATGCATGTGAAAATGAAAGGTTGAATTTATGGGATTTATGTGTTCAAGGATGGTTCATTAG
This sequence comes from Cryptomeria japonica, assembly GCF_030272615.1. Classification (NCBI taxonomy): domain Eukaryota; kingdom Viridiplantae; phylum Streptophyta; class Pinopsida; order Cupressales; family Cupressaceae; genus Cryptomeria; species Cryptomeria japonica. The sequence continues at coordinate 413,478,478 of NC_081409.1, read as the reverse complement.
GTCGGATATGTATGGATACAAGTGGTTGATTAGGTGGGATGTAGTTTTGATTTGCATAAACATGGGATGTCATAGGTGGAGTTTATTGGTAAGTGAAACAAAGGGCTAAGGTAGAAATTACTTGGGATGTTTATTGTGGGGATGATAAGGATTGAAGAAAGGATGTTACATATCCTACTAAAGGAGTATTGAGTGGAAGGACAATGTTTGACACATTAGTGGTGGATGGGGGGTATAAGGTGAATTGGTAAGAGATGGATTAAGTGTGAATTGATTATGTATATCTTGATATAAATTACATTGAACCTTATAGGTGTTTTATATTGGATTCAACATGCCAATTAATTGTACTATTGGAATGGATACACTAACTAGGTTTTCTTAGGTTTTCTTAGATAGTAAAATCTATGATATCTTGTTCTTTACGAGTAGGAATGATAAGGTGAGAGGGAATCTTGGCACCCTTTGAGATAACATCTAAAGATAGTGCCATTTCTAGCACTTTCATCCCTTTAGGATCTTGTTCACATTCTCTCATGTCATCCACTCTAGGATCTCAATCAAGATCTCTTACAATAACCCCTAAAGATGAAGGTGGAATTTGTTGAGATTCCTCTAGGGAGGGTTGTAATTGTGAGGAATGGGAGTTCACTAGTTTAAACATGAAAACTAGGAATCAAACCCATTTACAAAAACATCACATTAAGGGGAATAAAATTAAATAGGCCCAAGCTCAAATCTCTTGGAAAGGGTTGGGCAAGCTACTGAATCCCACTCTCCTTATTTGAGTTGAATTGTTGTAATTGGATATTAAATGATTTAAATTAAAAAACTAGGGCTAATGATGTAAAATTGACAATGATAAACATGAATTGGTAGTTTTAGAATACATATGTAGACATCAAGTACAAATATGGAAATGGGAAGCAAAGAGGAACATGTATCTAAATTTCGAGCTCCAAAATATTGGACAATATTTCTAGGTGTGTTAGTTGAAAAATTAGGGTTTCAATAGTCAAGATAAATAAACCACTTATCTTACTAAGGGACCAAAACATTAAAAGAGGGGTAAATCCAATAGATCTAGCCACAATTTAATTAGGTAAAGGGCAAAAATTTTGATTAGATTTACTTGTTTGTTTACCACCCTCTTTCAGTTGAAAATGGATTTGAATTGTATAGTTTAGGGTGAAGCAATGGATAATTGGAGTGAAACAATAATAACATATTATTAGAAAAAGCCACAAACTTAGATCAAGGTAGGAGAAGAGGAACAAAACCTGTTCTTGAAAGTTCAAACTAAATTGTCAGGATCGGAATGGTGGGTCACCCTAGCCCTTTAACTCTGAGACAAGAAAGTGGGATCTTTTCCAAATTAGGGACATGCACTAGATCCATCATCAGATTGCACCGAGATGGTAGCTCGCTTTGGTCCTCCACTTTTTATTCTATCAAAATCTGAACCTATTCGTCATCAGACCAAATCTTGTGGAATCTCTGATTATAGCTCCTAAGTCAATCCCCTACATATAAAAGAGAGGTAGAGGGTTGTGGATAGGGGTTCACCTTAGGTCAAACCCTAGTTTATGAATTAACCTTGAATTGAATAATGTAAATACTGAAGTGAATGTTGTAAGATATGCCCTGGTTTTGTAATGGTTGATAAAAAGATTGATGATGCAATGCTCTTTAGATATGATCACAAATATTTAATGTAATAACATGACAAACACATGAACATGGATGACCTAATAAAACACACATGCTTGTGTGAAAATTGATGTAACTTTTCTCCATGATTCTTGAAGGATATGGTAGGATAAAATGTTGCCTTGAATGCTTGATAATTAATGCACAAATTATATGGATGGATAATAGATCTCAAAATGAATTGGGGTAAGTTGTAATAACCCACTTTACTCAACCCAACAAAATTTGACCATTTTTTTTTTTTTACTTTAATCATTTGTGTTTGATTCAATCGCATACTTTGGGCATCCATCCATTAGGATTAGCCATTCATCCATCCGGGATGAGAATCTAACCATATGAGTTAGGCATCTATTCATACGGATAAGGAGGTTACATCTATCCAATACATGATAGGCATCTACCCATACAGGGTAGGCATCCATCCAATTGGGATAGGAAGTGCTCTGGCCAGAGACTTAGACTCATCGGGACCATTCAGGTCCTGAGTCACTCACTAAGTACTACACTCTTCTAATAGGAGTGCACGGAGGTTGCCGTCCTTAGGAGAAATCAAAATAACATAATACAAGCTTGAATTCTGCCTCAGAATTTGGCTTAAAGCCTTGGGAAGTCAAGCGAATCCATATGGGATTCCTTCCGAGTATGCATTGAATTACTTTTTCCTTTTTATTATACTTATCTTTCAAATTAGGATTCTACTCAATACTTCTTCTTACCAAACCTAGGCCCCATCCATGAATGTCTGAGTACTAGGGACAACTCCGTCCCAAGACTGCCTACATACCCATTTCAGCACGGGATCAAGGCGTAAAGTATGTAGTTCTATTTTCTACTCTATGATTTGATGTAAACTGATTAGTGGGTACACAAAACTTTCTAGGGTCAATGTCCCAGATAGTTTCTCTACATTTGCTACCCACGGTGGTCACACTTAAGCAAAGGCTCAAGGTGGCCTATTGCTTGTGGCCTAAACAACCAGATCCTAATACCTATCATAAGCATCACCCTTGACCCAATTGTCAATCATCAACAACTCTTCAAGATTAAATCAATTTCATAAAAGCATTTCACTAAATCAACCCTAAAGGGGGTTTACTATGGTTTAACTCAATGGATGTAAAGATCATTTAAGGATTATCTTATTAGATTATTGATCCAAGGGGGATTACCAGCCCCTTGGATTTTAACTTCCAAGTGTCCCCTATTACTCCCCAATGATTTATAGGGACGATGCCACAGACATCATTGATGCAGCTTTATTAGGCATTAAGTGCAGTAGTTCAACACGACAACATTACCCGTAAGCGTGACCCAGAGGCACTGTATATACCGAAAACTACTAGGTTTTGGTTTTTCGACTTCCTTTATTTAGTTTTCTAACTAAGAAGCTATGAAAAACATCATGCTTGAAAACAATTATGAATTGAACGTACATAATTAGACATTGCAAAGTTTAATTAATTGAAATAACTACCTCGATGGCATTCATGTACCACTTGATAAAAATACCATCTTCCTACAACTAAACTATTTAATATTTCAAACTTGAAATCTAACTTACACAATAATGACAATTACGAAACTCGCATATTGATTAAAAAAAATGTGTAACTTGCATGGAGATGATGAAGACGTCAATAAATGCAATTAATGTATAAGTAATTTGCATGATGCAAGAATAGTGTAACTTACATGCAAGATTAAGCAATGGTTTATTCCTACCACGGGAATAATTAATTATAGTCATAGGTTCCAAAAATAGCAATTAGTTTAGACATTTGAAAATTTGGTTCAATCATGAATTAATTATTTTTGATGAATCCAAAATGCCAACTAATGAATCTTAAATAGATTGAAAGATCTAATTATAATATTTGATATAATTTAATTTACAATTATAAAATTTACTAAAGATAAATTAATTGTAAATTTACTAAAGATAGTTTAATTATGAATTTACCTAAGTTTGATTTTATTTAAACTAAGTAAATAATAATAAAAAAAGAAATTAACAAATTCATTTGCCAATAATTAAATTTATGTCGTGGCTTTAATAGTTAAGTGGGAGTGGGGCCCACGGGTCCCATCACCACTGCGGACCTGCAGGTACAGGCCCACAATGATGAGGGGACCGTCGTGGTCCCCTCCACTACCCTGCGGCCACTACCGTAACAGTGACCACAAGTTAGTGGAGGGTACAACTCCCCTGTGGTGGTAAAAACCCTGCCCTTGCGTCGGCCCATTATTCCATGCACAGGACGAAGTTTAATCTACGGATTTCTTCGTACTATTTCGCATATATTTTGTTTTGTATAAATTTTAATGGTAATATATATAGTTTTTCATTCTAGTTTGTTTAATAGCATAGGAGAGAAATATATAAAAAGATATATGTATAAGAGAAATGTTAATGTAAAAATGAGAATAAGAATTTAATCACAGAAATAACATAGAGAAATTAATTTGTTTCAACAATGTACAAATAACTAAATTATTCCAGATATAGGTAGATGCTTAAATTTGATTTCATAGTGATCGCATCAATTTTGCCCTTCTGCTGAGATAACAAAGCTTTCTTTGAGAGATTTTCAGGAACTAATATTCACAGAGAGAGATTTATACTTTATTTCCATAGAGAATAATGAATACAGTGAAGTTTATACTTTATTTCCAGACGTTTTCTGTTTCACAGAGAAGCAAAACTGCTCTTAGAGGAGAATGAATTAATTAAGGAGTTAAGATTTATGATAAAATCTACATTCAGAGAGAGAGAGAAATGGGTTTTTACTCACAAGAAAAATATTTAAATAACTTCATATGCAAATGATCAAACTTTGTATTCACATAGAGGTGAGATTTCTCACAGGGAAGTAAGATTTAATGTAAGAAATAAGATTTACATTCAAATTCCCATTCCAGGAGAGAGAGTAATGAATTTAAGAGAAGAATAATAAAGAACAAGATTCATACACAAGTGATTATCTTTTAATCACACAGAGAAGAGTTTATTCTTAGAAAAAGTAATTAAATAAGGGAAATATGATTTTTGCACAGATCTAGAAAATCCTTTTTTTTTTTTGGAAAAGCAAAAGCAAGATCTGATATATATTTTTTTCTAAAGAAAATTAAATAATTAATAAAGCTATCTTTTAATGCATAATATGAAAAGTACTTTTATCAATATTTATCCCTAAATAAAGAAATATTTACAATCTAAAATTTTATTTATTTTTATAAAGGAAGATCTAGAAGCTATATTTTCTTTGATAATATAAATTTCTCATATGTAAATGAGAGATGACAAAAGAAGAGAACCTGGCTTATCAAAGGTCGATGTTGAATCCTCTCCAATATTCTAGCTATCCTTCTTAGATCCTTCCTTGCAACTTGAGAGAAATCTTCAAGAACAACTTAACAATCCTACAACGAAATGTGACTACCAAGGAAGATCCTACTACTAACAAGAAGGAAATTTGGGAAATTTTCTTCAAAACATAATCAACTCCCTCTTTTGAAAACTTGCATACAATATATAGGAAGAATCCCTTAATTCCACTATCTAGAGAAATTAATTAAGAATGAGATTCTTTTCCAATATTGGACCCATGCAAAATTGACTAATATCCTAGTGGGGAAGTTACATTCAAGGTATTGAAGATTCCTCTAGAAGCTTCTAATTCCTCCTACAACATGTGCCATAATTGGGGATGGGAAAAATAAAAAATAAAAATAAATAATGCTTTTTGAATTATATTCTCCAAGTGTGTATGTGGGTCCATTATTTATTCTTTTATAATATTCATTCAATTATTTTCAATAGCTCAACCAAAAATATAATAGAATTGTATCAAATGAAAAAGTGATAAAGGAGGGTTGTGACATCCTCCCCCCCTTAATTTGTGCATCGTCCCGATGCACTTATTGAATGCATCCAAAAGAGTCTATAGTTCATGATTAGTTTAAAACAAAAAAGGAAACAATTGTTGCATTTCCCTAGTATCTTCCCTAGTGGCATTCTTTTCATCATACTGATTCCATTGTACTTTGCATTGATCAACCTCTCTGTTGCGCAATTGGCATTGGCACCTCTCCAAGATTTTGAGTGGCTCTATCATTATTCCTCCCATTTCTTGGACCTGTGAAGCATCCCAATTCAAAATATGTTTCTCATCAGGTACATACTTTTTAAGAAGAGATACATGGAAGACATCATGGATTCGGCTCAATTGGGGAGGTAAGGCCAACGAGTATGCAACTGGATTAATCCTTTCCAATATTTCAAAAGGTCCAACATAACGAGGTGCAAGATTGGTCTTTTTCCCAAACCTTAAGGAACTCTTGTGTGGCCTAACCCTTAGGAAGACTTTCTCTCCCACCTCAAACTCCCTTGTTGTCCTGTTCTTGTCTGCATAACTTTTCCGCCTATTTGAGGCTTCCTTCAATCTTTGTCTGATTTCCTTAGTTTTCCTTTCCATCTCCTTCAACAGATCTGGTCCAACAATGACTCTATCTTCAAGACTATCCCAACTCAAAGGTGTTCAACATGGTCTACCATACAATGATTCAAAAGGTGCCATTCCCAAAGATGTTTGATATGTATTATTGTAAGCAAACTCTACCAGAGGTAGGTAATCTTCCCATTTCTTCTGTTGGTCCATGCAGTACATGCGAAGTAGGTCTTCCAAAATCTGATTTGTCCTCTTCTTTTGACAGTCAGTTTCAGGATGGTATGCAGTGCTAAAATTTAGTAGTTCCCAGAGCTGATTGAAGAGTTGTCCAAAACCTTGAAGTGAATCTAGCATCTCTATCTGATATGATTTTCTCTGGCATTCCATGAAACCTAAATATTTCCTTAACAAAGCGCCTTGCCAAGGTAGGTGCATCATCCGTCAGATTCCCTTGTATAAAGTGTGCCACCTTAGTGAGTTTGTCAATTACCACCATTATTGTATCATGCCTAGAAGGTGACATGGGCAACCCTTGCACAAAATCCATGCTAATAACTTGCCACTTGTGTTGAGGTACATCGTGTAACTGTAATAATCCAGCTGGATGTCTATGCTCTGCCTTTACCCTTTGACACTCCAAACATTTAGCCACATACTTGACTATGTCATTCTTCATCCCTTGCCAAAAGTATAACTTCTTTAGATCTGCATAAAGTTTGTTAACTCTCGGGTGCCCTAAATAAGGGGCATTATGAGCCTCCGAAAAGACTACTTCCCTTAAGTCTCCTGAATTAGGAATATAGATTCTATTATTGTATCTGAGCAACCCATCTTTGTGTAATGTATACCCTTCAACCTTAGGATTGGTTGGATCGTATTCTAAAGTCAATTTGACTTGTTCATACCATGGGTCATGTCCCTGCTCATCCATTACTTGCCTTTTGAAAGAAGTTTTGAATGTTGCTATAGTCATCAAGTGTCTCCTCCTACTTAAAGCATCTGCCACCCTATTTTCCTTCCCCTTAATATATTCAATTTCAAATTCATATTCACTTAGAAACTCTAACCACCTTCTTTTTCTAGAATTTAAGTGGGGTTGGGTAAAGATGTACTTTAGTCCTTGGTTGTCTGACTTTAACTCAAAGGGCTTCCCTAGTAAGAAATGTCTCCATTTCTATAGGGCATGCACAATCGCTGCTAACTCTAAGTCATGGGGTGCATAATTAACTTCATGAGTCTTTAGCTTCCTGGATTCGTAAGTGACTACCCCTTCATCTTGAACAAGTACACCTCCTAAACCTTTGATAGAAGCATCAGTTACGACTGTGAAGTGTCCATTCGGATTTGGTACTTTGAGAATGGGTGCTGAAGTTAGTTTCCCCTTCAAAATTTGGAATGCCTTATCACTTTGTTCTGTCCACATGAACCTTTTACCCTTCCTCTGTAATGAGGTGATGGGGTTTGCTATCTTAGAGAATCCTTCCACAAACCTCCTATAGTACCTTGCTAGCCCCATAAAGCTTCTTACCTCTGAAACTTTTTTAGGGATTGGCCATTCTACTATTGCCTTTATCTTATCTAGATCAACTGCTATTCCTTCCTTTGATATTATATGCCCAAGGTAGTGAATCTTTTCCTCGAAGAAGGCACATTTTGACAATTTCCCATATAACTTATGTTCCCTCAACCTTTGCAAAACAATTTGTAGGTGCACTAAATGTTCCTCCTCATTCCTAGAGTAAATCAATATGTCATCCAGAAATACCAAAACAAATTTGTCCAAGTAGTCATGGAGTACACTATTCATTAGGTTCATAAATGCAGTTGGGGCATTGGTTACACCAAAAGGAACTACTGTGAATTCATAATGCCCATATCTAGTCCTGAAAGCTATCTTCAGAATGTCCTCCTCCTTAATTTTGAGTTGATGGTATCCTGATCGGAAGTCTATCTTCGAGAAAACTGTTTCTCCTTTCATTTGATCAAAAAGATCCTCTATTCAAGGTAAGAGATACCTATTATGTATTGTGACCTTGTTCAACATCCTATAGTTGATGCATAGGCTTAAAGTTCCATCCATCTTCTTAACAAATAAGACTGGTGCTCCCCATGGTGATACACTTGGCCTTATTAATCCCTTAGCTAAGAGTTCCTCTAATTGCATTTTGAGCTCTTGTAATTCAGTTGTGTTCATTCAGTAAGGTGCCCTTGATACTGGTTCAGCTCCCAGTAGTAAGTCGATAGAAAAGTCAAACTTCCTTTTAGGGGGTAAGCCGGGTAATTCTTTTGGAAATACATCCTTGAATTCTCGTAAGAAAGGGGTATTTTCAAAGGTTGGGGTATTTTCCTCTTTTCCTTCATCAATTTCAACCATATAGATTAGGCCTCCTCTTCTTCTTTCCTTCTTTAATTGCATGGATGATATGGTTTCTATATTAATGGGGTTAAACTTTCCTTGGATTTTGACCCTTTCCCCCCCATCATCCAAGAATTCAACAACTTTGTTATAGCAATCTACATTAGCTTGATGATCTGTTAACCAACTCATTCCAATAATTACATTATATAATCCTAGGGGTGCCACATAGAGATCTACCCTTGTTTCAAACTCAGGAAATTGTACCCTTTTCCTCGGCAAACACTTAGTTACTTCCCTAGTTGCCTTATCCCCATATTGAACCGTCCATGATGACTCCATTTGATTAACTTTTAATGCATATTTGCCTCCCATCAAACTTAGGAGGGGTGATTTTCTTCAAATCCTTAAAGAGTTCCAATATGTTATTTTCTTTACTATTATCCATCATATTCCCTTGATTGCTACTAGGGTTTCCATTTTCAGTTCCACTTCGATTTTCAATGTCATTCTGCCTTGCCCTAAGGTCCTTCATTGATTGTTCCAAGAAGTTGATTCTATTCCTTTGTTCGGTTAGAAAGTTGATCATAGCCTTGACCCCATCTTAGTTATTCCCTTGGTTATGTTGATTCCCTTCATGGTTTTCCTCATGGTTAGCTTCACTTTGTTTCCTAGTGGTAGCACATCTTCCATTTCCCCTTCCTCTTCCTCTTCCTCTTCCTCTAGCCATTCTAGGGTTTACCTCAAAATTAAATTATGTAGTTAGTTCTTGATTTAAGGTTTTATAATTTAATCCCTACCATTACAAAACATTCCCTTAGTTGTGTAAATTGAAGTGAGCACAAGGCCTAGATTTGAAACTTTGCTCTGATACCACATATAATAACCCACTTTACTCAACCCAACAAAATTTGACCATTTTTTTTTTTTACATTAATCATTTGTGTTTGATTCAATCGCATACTCTGGGCATCCATCCATTAGGATTAGGCATTCATCCATCCGGGATGAGAATCTAACCATACGGGTTAGACATCTGTTCATACAGAGCAGGAGGTTTCATCTATCCAATACAGGATAGGCATCTACCCATATGGGGTAGGCATCTATCCAATTGGGATAGGAGGTGCTCTGGCCAGAGACTTAGACTCATCGGGACCATTCGGGTCCTGAGTCACTCACTAAGTACTACACTCTTCTAATAGGAGTGCACTGAGGTCGTCGTCCTTAGGAGAAATCAAACTAACATAATACAAGCTTGAATTCCGCCTCGGAATTTGGCTTAAAGCCTCAGGAAGTCAAGGGAATCCACATGGGATTCCTCCCGAGTATGCATTGAATTACTTTTTCCTTTTTATTATACTTATCTTTCAAATTAGGATTCTACTCAATCCTTCTTCTTACCAAACCTAGACCCCATCCACGAACACCTGAGTACTAGGGACAACTTCATCCCAAGACTACCTACATACCCGTTTCGAGACGGGATCAAGGCGTGAAGTATGTAGTTCTATTTTCTACTCTATGGTTTGATGTAAACTGATTAGTGGGTATGCAACCCTTTCTAGGTTCAATGTCCTAGATAGTTTCTCTGCGGTTGCTACCCACGGTGGTGGCACTTAAGCAAAGGCTCAAGGTGGCCTATATCTTGTTGCCTAAACAACTAGATCCTAATACTTATCATAAGCGTAACCCTTGACCCAATTGTCAATCATCAACAACTCTTCAAGATTAAATCAATTTCATAAAAGCATTTCACTAAATCAACCCTAAAGGGGGTTTACTATGGTTTAACTCAACGGATGTAAAGATCATTTAAGGACTATCGTATTAGATTATCGATCCAAGGGGGATTATCCGCCCCTTGGATTTTAACTTCCAAGTGTCCCTTATTACTCCCCAACGATTTATAGGGACGATGCCACAGACGTCGTTGATGCAGCTTTATTAGGCATTACGTATAGTAGTTCAACACGACGACATTACTCGTAAGCATGACCTAGAGGCACTGTATATACCGAACGCTGCTAGGTTTTGGTTTTCCGGCTTCCTTTATTTAGTTTTCTAACTAAGAAGCTATGAAAAACATCATGCTTGAAAACAATTATGAATTGAACGTACATAATTAGACATTGCAAAGTTTAATTAATTGAAATAACTACCTCGATGGCATTCATGTACCACTTGATAAAAATACCATCTTCCTACAACTAAACTATTTAATATTTCAAACTTGAAATCTAACTTACACAATAATGACAATTACGAAACTCCCATATTGATTAAAAAAAAACGTGTAACTTGCATGGAGATGATGAAGACATCAATAAATGCAATTAATGTATAAGTAATTTGCATGATGCAAGAATAGTGTAACTTACATGCAAGATTAAGCAATGGTTTATTCCTACCACGGGAATAATTAATTATAGTCATAGGTTCCAAAAATAGCAATTAGTTTAGACATTTGAAAATTTGGTTCAATCATGAATTAATTATTTTTGATGAATCCAAAATACCAACTAATGAATCTTAAATAGATTGAAAGATCTAATTATAATATTTGATATAATTTAATTTACAATTATAAAATTTACTAAAGATAAATTAATTGTAAATTTACTAAAGATAGTTTAATTATGAATTTACCTAAGTTTGATTTTATTTAAACTAAGTAAATAATAATAAAAAAAGAAATTAACAAATTCATTTGCCAATAATTAAATTTATGTCGTGGCTTTAATAGTTAAGTGGGAGTGGGGCCCACGGGTCCCATCACCACTGCAAACCTGCAGGTACAGGCCCACAGTGATGAGGGGACCGTCGTGGTCCCCTCCACTACCCTGCGGCCACTGCCGTAACAGTGACCGCAAGTTAGTGGAGGGTACAACTCCCCTGCGGTGGTAAAAACCCCGCCCTTGCGTCGGCCCATTATTCCATGCACATGACGAAGTTTAATCTACGGATTTCTTCGTACTATTTCGCATATATTTTGTTTTGTATAAATTTTAATGGTAATATATATAGTTTTTCATTCTAGTTTGTTTAATAGCATAGGAGAGAAATATATAAAAACATATATGTATAAGAGAAATGTTAATGTAAAAATGAGAATAAGAATTTAATCATAGAAATAACATAGAGAAATTAATTTGTTTCAACAATGTACAGATAACTAAATTATTCCAGATATAGGTAGATGCTTAAATTTGATTTCATAGTGATCACATCAATTTTACCCTTCTGCTAAGATAACAAAGCTTTCTTTGAGAGATTTTCAGGAACTAATATTCACAAAGAGAGATTTATAATTTATTTCCACAGAGAATAATGAATACAATAAATTTTATACTTTATTTCCAGACATTTTCTGTTTCACAGAGAAGCAAAACTGCTCTTAGAGGAGAATGAATTAATTAAGGAATTAAGATTTATGATAAAATCTACATTCAGAGAGAGAGAGAAATGGGTTTTTACTCACAAGAAAAATATTTAAATAACTTCATATGCAAATGATCAAACTTTGTATTCACATAGAGGTGAGATTTCTCACAGGGAAGTAAGATTTAATGTAAGAAATAAGATTTACATTCAAATTCCCATTCCAGGAGAGAGAGTAATGAATTTAAGAGAAGAATAATAAAGAACAAGATTCATACACAAGTGATTATCTTTTAATCACACAGAGAAGAGTTTATTCTTAGAAAAAGTAATTAAATAAGGGAAATATGATTTTTGCACAGATCTAGAAAATCCTTTTTTTTTTTTGGAAAAGCAAAAGCAAGATCTGATATATATTTTTTTCTAAAGAAAATTAAATAAATAATAAAGCTATCTTTTACATGCATAATATGAAAAGTACTTTTATCAATATTTATCCCTAAATAAAGAAATATTTACAATCTAAAATTTTATTTTATTTATAAAGGAAGATCTAGAAGCTATATTTTCTTTGATAATACAAATTTCTCATATATAAATGAGAGATGACAAAAGAAGAGAACCTGGCTTATCGAAGCTCGATGTTGAATCCTCTCCAATCTTCTAGCTATCCTTCTTAGATCCTTCCTTGCAACTTGAGAGAAATCTTCAAGAACAACTTAACAATCCTACAACGAAATGTGACTACCAAGGAAGATCCTACTAACAAGAAGGAAATTTGGGAAATTTTCTTCAAAACATAATCAACTTTTTTTTTGAAAACTTGCATACAATATATAGGAAGAATCCCTTAATTCCACTATCTAGAGAAATTAATTAAGAATGAGATTCTTTTCCAATATTGGACCCATGCAAAATTGATTAATATCCTAGTGGGGGAGTTACATGCAAGGTATTTAAGATTCCTCTAGAAGCTTCTAATTCCTCCTACAACATGTGCCATAATTGGGGATGGGAAAAATAAAAATAAAAATAAAAATAAATAATGTCTTTTGAATTATATTCTCCAAGTGTGTATGTGGGTCCATTATTTATTCTTTTATAATATTCATTCAATTATTTTCAATAGCTCAGCCAAAAATATAATAGAATTGTATCTAATCAAAAAGTGATAAAGGAGGGTTGTGACATAAGTGCAATAAGATGTGGTGCAAAAAGAGGGGTATAAGTGGACACCTTTTTTTTTTTTCAAAATCAGCTAAACTTGAACTTCAAGGAGAAATTTGAGACTCGTCCACTCAAAATATGAAGATACCCAAAGAACAAAGATTGTAGTACTCTGAATCTAGTTTCCAAACTACTAATTTTTTTCAAAATTGGATAATATTAAAGGGGATCAAATCCTTTACGCACAAAAGATAGTTTCTAATATTTCTGAAAACCATAACATAGTGTCTGGCGTGTGCATCAAAAAAGTCATTGTTAGATTTAGTATTTACACAAATCCTTTGGTAGAAAGATAGTTAAGAGTGAGCACTAGAAGTTGTGTACTTTTGTAGTTTTTGTTGAGTATTTTTTTTTATGATTTTTGAAATGGGCAGATCTTGAAAATTAGGTACTTGTTCATGTGTGAAGTATAACTTGCACCAAAATAATCGAAAATGCAATTTATTTTTTTAAGTGTACAGAATCAAGTGCTCTACAATAATATATAATTTTTTTAAAATTTGGATAAATAGATCAAAATTTATTAAAAATGGCACACATATGTCTCTAAGAACTATGGAGATACTGGTAAAAAAAACTTTAATATGTTTATATTGTATACATATAGAAAAAATTATATGGTTAGAAATCTCAAAAGACGTGTGAAATTATGGTAGTAATTTTATAAATACCCATTTGATGAGGGGTAAACCTGATGATGAGGAAGTTGAGAAACCAATTTGATCAAACAAAACACGTAACAAAGGAGGGCAATGGAGGAAAATCAAAATCCAAAGCCTCAACCTTGTCATCCAAGGCTATTAATGAGCCTAAACGTGATTGAGTTTTTAAAAATAAAAGCACAAATGGGTTTTTTAAATTAAAAAGCCCAATCACGCTTTTTAGCTCTATAAACTTGTGTAGGTTATGTTGACATAAAAACATACTAATATATAGAAACATATATGTATGTATATAATATGTGTATACATATGTATATAACATGTATATATTAAGTGTATGCATATGTATATAATATGTGTATGTATGTAAAATACATGCATAGCTATATATATATATATATATTGTCTCTCAATATATTTGTAGATTGTATTCCCTCCCTCCCTCCCTCCTTCTCTCTCTCTCTCTCTCTCTCTCCATACCTTCCCCCTCTCTCTCTCCCTCTCTCACTCTTTCTCTCTCCCCTTAAGTCCTTTTAGCCTTTTTCATACTCTTCCTTTCTCTCTCTTATGGTGTTCTAAGAGGCCATATGGTGTTCTAACACATGTGTGTCCCCTTAGGAATCCATATGACTCCTTAGGACACCTTATGACCCCCCAGGACACCATATGACCCGTTTTAACATTCTAGTACATGACATCACCCCTTTGGACACCATATGACCCCTTTTGACATCCTAATACATGAAATGACCCCTTAGGACAACATGTGACTCTTTAGGACCAAATGATGTCCTAATGGGTCATATGGTGTCCTAAGGGGTCATATGGTGTTCTAACACATGTGTGGCCCTTAAGACCCCATATGACACCTAACGACACTATATGACCCCTTAAGACCCCATATGACCCCTAACAACACCATATGACCCCTTAAGACCCCATATGACCCCTAATGACATCATATGACTGCCTAGGACCATATAATGTCCTAATGGGTCATATGGTGTCTTAAGGTGTCATATGGTGTTCTAACAATTGTGTGGCCCCTTAGGACCCCATATGACACCTAACAACACCATATGACTCCTTAGGACCCCATATGACCCCTGATGACACCATATGACCCCTTAGGACCAAATGATGTCCTAATGGGTCATATGGTGTCTTGAGGTGTCATACAGTGTTCTAACACATCTGTGGCCCCTTAGGACCCCATATGACCCCTAATAACACCATATGACCCCCTAGGATCCCATATGACCCCTAACGACACCATATGACCCCTTAGGACCCCATATGACCCCCAATGACACCATATGACCCCCTAGGACCACATGATGTCCTAATAGGTCATATGGTGTCTTTAGGGGTCATATGGTGTCTTTAGGGGCATATGGTGTTATAACACATGTGTGGCCCATTAGGAGCCCATATGACCCCTAATGACACCATATCATCCCTTAGGAGCCCATATGACTCCTAATGACACAATATGATCCCTTACGATCCCATATGATCCCTAACAATACCATATGACCCCTTAGGACCATATGATGTCCTAATGGGTCATATGGTGTCTTGGGGGCTCATATGGTGTTCTAACACGTGTGGCCCTTTAGGACCCTATATGACCCCTAACAACACCATATGAATCCTTAGGACCCTATATGACCCCTAATGACAACCTATGATCCCTTATGACCAAATGATGTCTTAATGGGGCATATAGTGTCTTTAGGGGTCATATGGCGTTCTAACACGTGTGGCCCCTTAGGACCCCATATGACCCCTAACGACACCATATAACCCCCTATGACAATATGATGTCCTAATGGGTCATATGGTGTCTTGAGGGGTCATATGGTGTTCAAACACATGTATGGCCCATTAGGACCCCAGATGACCCTTGATGACACCATATGACCCCTTAGGACCAAATGATGTCCTAATGGGTCATATGGTGTATTGAGGGGTCATATGGCGCTCTAACACATGTGTGGCACCTTAGGACCCCATATGACCCCTAACAACACCATATGAACCCTTAGGACCCCATATGCTCCCCGACGACACCATATGACCCCTTAGGACCATATGATGTCCTAATGGGTCATATGGTGTCTTGAGGGGTTATATGGCATTCTAACACATGTGTGGCCCCTTAGGACCCCATATGACCCCTAATGACACAATATGACCCCTTAGGACCCCATATGATCCCTAATGACACCATATGACCCCCTAGGACCATATGACATTAAATGGGTCTTATGGTGTCTTGAGGGGTCATATGGTGTTCTAACACATGTGTGGCCCCTTAGGATCCCATATGACCCCTAACGACACCATATGACCTCTTAGGAATGATGAAATAGCTTTGATTCTAGGTAGATAAATGAGAGCGGGGGTAGGGTGAATCAGTTGTCTCAAAACCTTACACAAATTAAACTTATTCAGAGGTCTAATTATTAAGCATGAAAGCATAAATCAACAACACATCAAGAACACACATAATACCAAGATGTTTTACGTGGAAAACCCAGTCAATGGAAAAACCACAGTGGGAACCTACCCACAATATGATGATATATGTTAGAATTATAAGCAATATTACAATGGGGAATGCACATTCATTCAGGCACACTGCGTAGAGCTCATTTCTTAAAAACAAGAAAGGGCTAAAACCTAGGGAAGACTCACTGTCTTACCAACAGATTCAAATTATATCCGGAAGATCATGAATTAATAAAATAACATCTCCTAATTCCTGGTTATAGTTATAGTTAAGCACATAACAACTTCTACTTCTCACTCTTCTTCTCTGTCTCTAAAAGATGTATGCATTATTCATTCATACACATTCTAATTTTCATCCATACACATACAATTACAAAGATATTATATTTATTTATACATGACATCAACCTTGTGAGGATCATTAAGGTCGGCTCAACACTCATCACCTAATTATAAAATATAATCATACACACTACAATATCACATGCAGACCAAGTAATATCGACTAAGACATAGCACAAACCCATATCACACACCTCCAATAAGAAACACCTCCAAGAATTATGCATTGAACATTTGCACCACACTACAAGCATCTAGTCAACCCCAAATAATGAAGAACACTAACACACTAGAGAAAATCATCAATTAGATGCATAATGATTAATGCAGACCACCAACACAAAAGGCAAATCATCCAAAAACATCCACAAGCATCATGAATTACCACCATAACATCTCCAACAACATAAATTACTAGAATCACACCATCACTATACCAAAATTCAAGAACACTAAATGCAACGACTGTCAACATGGAAAAATCACTTGCAGAGCTCCAAACCATGATCCATTTGAATTTAAGATACACATCAACATCCCAAAATTTCCTCCAAATCCATAAATCAAGATATTACAATGCGGAGTAGTGCAGATCAAAATACTGACAATCTGTCACCACTGAACAATAGAAAAACCAACCATAACACAGATAGCCATAAATCACTCAAATCTTCATACGAACCTCTACAAATTGCACTGAATCATCTATGAGAAATCCTCAACAAACCCATTAATCCTCAAACTCTAATCATCAACATGCTAGAAAAATTCACTTACTGACCTCCACTACATTGACACAGACAGAGAAGTATGTTGACATCAATGACAACACATCTCTCAGATATTGCTAAAGCACATATTTGTAGCATACTAACAACAATATCCAACAATATCCCCAATCATCCAACAATCTCCCCCTTTGGCATT
Source organism: Cryptomeria japonica (assembly GCF_030272615.1). Classification (NCBI taxonomy): domain Eukaryota; kingdom Viridiplantae; phylum Streptophyta; class Pinopsida; order Cupressales; family Cupressaceae; genus Cryptomeria; species Cryptomeria japonica. The sequence continues at coordinate 413,460,905 of NC_081409.1, read as the reverse complement.
GATGACAACATCTTGATGTGAAAAATAATCAATGACAAAGAAATCAACAAATCTCTCATATTACTCTCTCCCACTATACAAATAACTCTCTCACCCTTAGATCATTGCACAATTTTTCAATTGAATTTCTACCCCTTTGACATCAATGGCAAAGGCACATATTTACAACATTAAACTCAAAATTGACTCACTAACTACTCCTCCTAAGTAGTAGCCTCCACTCATCAATTTGGATCACAAGATATGATATTGAAATGCATCAGACTCTTGTATACCAATGCATCTTAGTTTTGATCAAGAGGGGAAATCACCCCTAGCTTCCCTTTGAGATACTCAAAAGTATCTTTAGGCCAAGGCATTGTGAAAATGTCTGCAATTTGTTCCTTTGTAGGCACATACTCCAATCTGACTTCCTTCTCATTTACCTTGTCTCTCAAAAAGTTAAACTTGAGATATATATGTTGTCTTTGAATACAACACCAGATTCTTAGAAAAGTTAATTGCACTTGAATTGTCACAATAAATAACAATAGGCTCATCATACACAAATTTAATATCTTTCAACATCTTCTTAATCCACACAACTTGAGTAGACTTGTTAGCAATAACAATAAATTCCATATCTATAGTAGATAGAAAAATTGATTTTTTTTACTCAACCAAGAAACCAATCTTTTTCCCAAAAAAAATGCACCACTACTAGTACTCTTTTAGTCATCAACATCTCCTGCCCAACTAGCATCATTAAAAGAACTCAAGGTAAAATCATCATCTTTAGGATACCATAAACTAAAATCAACAATTCTTTTCAAATATCTAAAAATTCTTTTAACAGCTACAACATGAGATTCCTTAGGATCACCTTGAAATCTAGCAACAAGACAAACAACATTCATGATATATGTTCTAGTCTAAGTCAAATATAACTATCCACCAATCATAGATTTGTATCTGGTTTGATTTGCTTGAGAATAATCATCATCCTTAGTCAACTTACATCCGATCACCATAGAAGTTTCAACTAGCTTTGTATCCTCTAAACCAATCTTCTTCAATAATTCTTTCACATACTTGGACTGTGATATAAAAATCCCCTTTTTTAACTATGTAATTTGCAATCCCAGAAATAATTTCATATCTCCAATCATAGAAATCTCAAATTCATTATGCATCTCATTAGAAAACTCTTTGTACAAACTATCATTTCCTCCAAAAATAATATCATCGACAAAAACTTCAACAATCAGAATGTTATCATGATCTATCTTGAAATATAGATTACTATCATCTATACCTTTGTTAAATCCTAGCTTCAATAGATGCTTATCCAATCTAACATACCATGCTCTTGGTGCTTGCTTCAATCCATATAATGCTTTCTTCAACCGACACACCATATCTCCATGACTAGTGAATAGATATCCATATGGTTTCTCTATGTACACTTCTTCCAATTCTCCATTTAGGAATCCTGACTTGACATCCATCTGATAGACTTTGAAATCTTTGTAAGTAGCATAAGCAAGAAATAATCTCACAGCTTGAATCCTTGCTCCAGAGAAAAAGTCTCTTCAAAATCAATTCCTTCCATTTGAGAATATCCTTTGCAAACAAATCTACCTTTGTTCCTAACAACTTCACCTTGCTCATTCAATTTATTATGGAACTCATTTAGTTCCTATTACATTTTTGTCCTTAGGTCTGGGAACAAGAATCCATGTATTGTTATTTTCAATCTGATTCAATTCTTCTTCCATTGCTTTTACCCAATGTTCATCTTTACATGCTTCATTCACATTTTTAAGTTTAATTTTAGAAATCAAACAATATTCAACCTGATCTTTTGCAATTCTTCTTCTAGTCTGACATACCATGCTCTTGGCGCTTGCTTCAATCCATATAATGCTTTCTTCAACCAACACACCATATCTCCATGACCAGTGAATAGATATCCATATGGTTTCTCTATGTACACTTATTCCAATTCTCCATTTAGGAATCCTGACTTGACATCCATCTGATAGACTTTGAAATCTTTGTAAGTAGCATAAGCAAGAAATAATCTCACAGCTTGAATCCTTGCTCCAGAGAAAAAGTCTCTTCAAAATAAATTCCTTCCATTTGAGAATATCCTTTGCAAACAAATCTACCTTTGTTCCTAACAACTTCACCTTGCTCATTCAATTTATTATGGAACTCATTTAGTTCCTATTACATTTTTGTCCTTAGATCTGGGAACAAGAATCCATGTATTGTTATTTTCAATCTAATTTAATTCTTCTTCCATTGCTTTTACCCAATGTTCATCTTTACATGCTTCATTCACATTTTTAAGTTCAATTTTAGAAATCAAACAATATTCAACCTGATCTTTTGCAATTCTTCTTCTAGTCTGAACACCTTAATTTCTATCTCCTATAATATGATTTTCATAATGATTCAATATTTAATACTTGGGAGTTTTAGGATTTTCTTGATATTATGACTCTTGAGTTCTTTCTTCTGCTCTTGCAATAGTCTCTTCGCCTTGATTCACTAGATTCAGTGGAATGATCTGAACTTGATTCTGGGTCTTCGGTTGTTTTCCCTTATTTGCAGTGTCATTCTGATCATCTGAATCATATCCACAAGATTTAATATGTTTCTCATTTCTTTCATCAACCTAGACATTAGCACTCTCAACTATCTTTCTCAGTCTCTTGTTATAACACCAGTATGCCTTTCTTTTATTAGAATAACCAAGAAATATTCCTTCATCACATCTAGGATCAAACCTCCCCAAATCTTCATCCCTTTTGATATAACACTTACTTCCAAAAAAATTGAAATATTTAACAGTAGGAGAATTACCAAACCATAGTTCATAAGGAGTCTTATCAGTATCACCTTTGATATGCACCCAGTTAAGAGTGTACATAGCAATACTCACAACTTCTCTCCAATTAGTATGCAGAACATGTCCTTGCAATATCATTGTCCTAGCAGCTTCCAAAATGGTTTCATTCTTCCTTTCCACTACTCCATTTTGCTGAGGAGTTCTCAGAGCAAACAATTGTTTTCTTATCCCATGCTCTTCACAATATGCATTAAATTCACTAGAAATGAATTCTCCACCTCTGCCAGATCTCAGACACTTCAACTTGGGACCTGTCTCAGTCTCAATCATAGCTTTGAAAATCTTGAACTTCTCTAAAGCTTCAGACTTCTCCCTTAAGAAAGTAACCCACATCATCCTTGAATAATCATCAATAAGAAACATGACATATTTGTCTCCTTGCAAGCTTCTACCTCTAGAAGGACCACACAAATCAGTATGCATAATATCTAATAATCCATTAGAAAAATTCTTCTTACTCTTGAAAGATATTTTGATTTATTTTCCTAACTGACATTCTTTTCACATAGGGTTAGCAGGTTTCATCAGCTTAGGAAGGATTCTCATAGCCTGAGTAGAACTTATCTTAATAATGTTATCAAAGTTTACATGACACATCCTTCTATGCCACAACTAACTTTCATCAAATTGAGAAATCAAACATCTTTTACCAGAGATATTCAAGTGAAATATATTATCTTTAGTCTCTGTACGTGATGCAATCTTTATTCCGGAGCTACGCAAGATTCTACATTTTCCATTCTTGAACTGAAGATCATAACCCTTGTCAACCATCTACCCAACACTCAAAAGATTATGCTTTAGGCATTCTATATACAAGACATCATTAGTATTGTACTTACTATAAAGAGAAATAGAACCTCTACCACAGATTATACTAGCTTTGTCATCTCCAAATTTTACAAGTCCGCCTTCATACTTTTCCAAGATCACAAACTTACTCTTATCACCTGTCATATGATGAGAGCATCTTCTTTCTATCACCCATTCATCTTTTTCTTCAACCTGTGCAACCAAAGCTCTTTCCACATTCATGCAACTAGCAAAATCAATAGGCGTTGGATCATCTTCCTAGATATAAATAAACACCCATTCATTATCACTTGCATTTCCCTTATCCAATTTATCATCTGAAACACCTTCATCAACAACATAATAACATCTCTTCTAAAATTTAGGCTTGAAAGTTTTCTTAGGAACTCTTTCCGAACACCTTGAGGCAAAATGACCTATCTTATTGCATGAAAAACATTTAAGAGGCAACTTTCCTTCATACTTATTGGCTCCTTTAGGTAATCTCCTAGAAATCAGTGCTTCAATCTCCACAAGCTCTCGCTCTTCTTCTTCCATTTCCTTCATCTCTTTATCATATATTGACATCCTCCTTGAAGAACTTTCTCTCGAATCATATCTTTACTTATCCTTTCCGGAAAGAGTGGCTTTGAATGCAGATTCTATCTTAGGAAGGGAATCACCAAACCCACTTAATTCAAAGGCTGATAACATCAACTTTATGTTTGTAGGATACATGTAATGTCCTGAGCATTTTAGCAACAATCTCTAATTCTTCCAACTTTCCACCGACACAACTAATATTACATACTAGTTCATTTACCTTCTGCATGAAAGAAGTATTCAACTCTCATCTTCACCCATCCTCAACATCTCATATTATCCTTTTAGGCCTTCATACAAAGTTTCCAACTTCTTCCAGATCTCATGAGAAGTCTGCAATTCAATAACATTTGTCATCTTAGAATCAGTCAAGGCACTAAACAATGCTTCCTTATCCTTAATATTACATTCAGATTCCTTTATCTCATCTAGACTTGTAGGTCCATTTGCAGGAACAATATACTTGTTCTTTGTAATGGTCTAGTAAGCTTCGCCAATGCATCTCAAATGACACTCTATGCGGTTCTTCCAATGAGAGTAGTTAGTACCATCAAATCTTGGACTGTCCTTCTTGTAGGATGCCATCTCAGATCACCTCAAGCAATTAAGCTTCTCCAAAGGAACCTGCTTTGATACTAATTGATGAAATAGCTCCGATTCAGGGCTGACAATTGAGAGGGAGGGGTGAATCAGTTGTCTCAAAACATTACACAAATTAAACTTATTCTCAGATCTAATTATTAAGCATGAAAGCATAAATCAACAACACATCAATAACACACATAACATCAAGATTTTTGACATGGAAAACCCGGTCAAGGGAAAAACCACGATGGGAACCTACCCACAATATGATGATACTCTATTAGAAGTATATGAAATATTATAATTTGGGGAATGCACATGCATTTAGGAATACTGCCGAGAGCTCACTGCTCAAAAACAAGAAAGGGCTACAACCCAAGGAAGACTCACTGTCTTACAAATAGATTCAGATTAAATCTAGAAGATCATGAAATAATAAAATAGCATCTCCTAATGCTTGGTTATAGTTCCGATTAAGCACATAACAAGTTCTACTTATCACTCTTCTTCTCTACCTCTGAAAGATATATGCATTATTCACTCATACACATTCTGATTCTCATCCATACACATATATTACAAAGATATTACATTTATTTATACATGACATCAACCTTGTGAGGATCATCAAGGTCGGATCAACACTCATCACCTAATTACAAAAATATAATTATACACACTACAATATAACATGTGAACCAAGCAATGCCGACTAAGACATAACACAAACCCATATCACATGCCTTGAATATGAAACACCTCCATGAATTATGCATCAAACACCCACAACATGCCACAAGCATCTGGTCGGCCCCAAATAATGAAGAACACTAACACACCAGAGAAAATCATCAATTATATGCACAAAGATCAATGCGGACCACCAACACAAAAGGAACATGATCCAGAAACATCCACAAGCATCATGAATTACCACTACAACATCCACAACAACACAAATTACAAGAATCACACCATCATTATACTGAACTTCAAGAGCTCTAACTGCAATGACTGTCAGCCTGGAAAAATCACTTGCGAAGCTCCAAACCACGAACCACTTGAATTGAAGATACACATCAATGTCCCAAACATTCGTTTAAATCCATAGATCAAGATATTACAATGTGGAGAAGTGCAGATCAAAATACTAACAATGTGTCACCACTGAACAACAAAAAAACTAGCCACAACACAGATAACCATAAAGCACTCAAATCTTCATACAGACCTTTGCAAATTGAACTAAATCATCTACAAAGAATCCTCAACAAACCCTTTAATTCACAAACTCTGATCATCAACATGTTGAACAAATTTATTTACTAACCTACACTACATAATTGACACAGATAGAGAAGTATGTTGACATCAATGGCAATCTACCCAAACATCCAACAAGGACCCCATATGACCTCTAACAACACCATATGATCCCCTAGGACCATTTGATGTCTTAAGGGGTCATACAGTGTTCTAACATATGTGTGGCCCCTGAGGATCCCATATGACCCCTAACGACACCATATGATCCCTTAGGACCGCATATGACCCCTAATGAAACCATATGATCCCCTAGGACCATATGATGTCATAATGGGTCACATGGTGTCTTGAGGGGTCATATGGTGTTATAACACATGTGTGGCCCCTTAGGACCCCTAATGACACCATATGACCCATCATGACACCATATGACCCCTTAAGACCCCATGTGAGCCCTATAGACACCATATGACCCCCTAGGACCATATGATGTTGTAATGAGTCACATGGTATCTTTAGGGGTCATGTTGTTCACCAAAAGTGATAACCCAAGTATACCTGCAAATCTATCTATGAGATAGCCAATCTTAATCAATGAAACACCTCAGGGCTTGGACAACATAACATAGGATCCTAATGATCCTCCTGCACTTCAGGTTCTGCTAGACCTAGGGGGGGACACCCTTTTGATGCATTGAATACAACAATCACAAACATAAGACTGCATCAACAATGAGCAGACAAACCATTCCACAAGCTCACCAAATTAGGTAACATGTACAGATGGGCTGGATCTTATACAAATAATAGGTGAAATAGAGCTTTGGAAGGATAGAAAATTAACCCCTAAACATAAAGGGAAATAGATTTATCTTTTAAAATGTATATCTGAGACCATTCCCAAATCTGTCAAAGACTAGTGCCTTGTTCATTGGGCAGCAGAGTCACTCACAGAACTACAAATATAAATCATAGATGCAAGTTTGTTTTCCTTAAACAAGATATTCATGCATCAATACCTTATATTAATGCACTATTTGATTCATTCACAAATTCATCAGATCTGGATACATATTTCATTATTTATGACTGACTATAGAATTTAAACTCTTCATTGAAAAATACCTACAAACAATCATAAAATCTCCTTGAGATGACAAATTTCATCCTCCTTGAGGATTGAATTCATAATAATGAAATTTAATATCACAAAGACAATCTTGTGGGAAATTACTCATGCCTGACACAAGTAAGACCTGCAATTAAAACCATATTTACAACACTGCACTGCAATCTCTATACCCTGAAACCAAATAGAAGCATTTACAAACTTGGGTCAAGATCTTCAGAAAATGGAAGCCATCAAATCTAGAGCATTTTCCAAATTTCTGGAACCCTTACAATGGAGAAGAATTGGGAATAAAAGGGAGAGGGAACCAAATCAAATCTGCAACTGAATTGCCAAGTGTCTCCTCTCTAACTGAATTTTTTTCCCATGGAAACTGCCTCCAAAATATCCCACATTTGTCAAAATTAACCTCATAATCAGATTCCTCACTCCAAGAGCTTTCCGGCGATATATAATACTTTATATTTTGGCCAAAATTTAGACCCTGGGCGAATTAATTCCCATTTGTGCTCAGTCATTTAAATATTTCGAATTTTAATATAGTCAGAACTATATCATTTATTCATTTTAATTTTGATTTTTTGCCTCCATTTGTGCTCTGATGCCTTGCCACATGGCGGCCTTTGATTGGTCGATGGGGTTGACCGGATGCCACCTGGGATGACACCTCATCTTTTGCCACCTATCGTCCACGTCACCGCCACTGGGCTGCTTGCTTGTACGCCACTTCATCGCCATCTCATCTTCAGAATTGACATGACCATCTATCACGACACGTGGATGGCTCTCGTTCACTTTCGCTATTTCGCAGGGTGTAACTCGCGTGCATCTTCCTTTCGCGAAATAGCGCGCACCGTTGATCCATCTCGAACTTGCTCACTCGTTAAGTCGACCTTCCTCTGCAAAATTTCGCCTACCTGCCTCGAGAAGCATGCCTGCATGGGGTCCACCTAGTCGCCATCCAGTCAACTCCTCCATCGCCTCGGGATGCGTGCTCATATGTGGGCCCACCTTGGGTGCCCATAGGCACCATCTGTCAAAAGCCTTTATGGCTTAGACATATTACTATAGTAAGGTTTTGCATTTAAATACCACAAAGTTACCCTCCACAGTGACTGTGGGATAATGCATTATACCTGGGAATGCATTTTTGAAGCTTTCTCTGCAACTTAATGGCGTTTTTATCATTTTCTTTTGCTTGAAACATCTGATGCAAGAGTTTTAATCCTTTACCCTGCCACGTGAGAGGAAATAATGGATTTGTTGATCATTGCATTTGTTTGAGAAATTCTTTAACTGCTGTAGCTGCTACCAGAGACTTCACATGGGGAGGAAGTGGCTTTACACCCAGCAAACTGCATTTTTTCTTGAACACTCTATCCTCTCACAACACCACACTCATACACCAGACACCACGTGAGGGAGGGGAGACTACAGAAATTTCCATTTGTATTTAAAGCTTAACTCTTCAATACTTCCTTCAACACTGCCCCTCTCATTTGCTTCATTTGTTTATTAAGACTGCAAATGCCCTCCCACAAATACCACGCAGGAGGACTCAGTTGTTTCAATGCATTTGATTGTTTTAACATGGCCTCCAAACAGCCACGCAGGAGGATAGGATTAACTGCTGTTTGCATTTGATTTGGAAGTATTTCTGCTGCCCTCCAAACTCCATGCAAGGAAATTTAGCCAAGGAAGTGGGTTTTGTTATTAAACCTTTCAATCACTACACAAGAGGAGTGAGTTGGCTGCAAATTGCATTTGTTTTGGAATTTTTCTGTGGTTGCTAACACGTGGGGGGTTTTGGCTGGGAGCTTGCAAATGGAGGATGTTGCTGCCAGCAAAAAACTTGTTTAAAAGATCTTTTAAAATCCTGTCCTCCACCATCCACACAGAGAACTTGGCAATTTCATTTGCCATGTAGTTTTCAATGGTCCTGCATCTTCAAGACTCCACTCCATGCATAGGGAGGATAAGCTGGGCTCTTCATTAAATCTGCTTTGGAGGTTTCCAATGTTCAGCAAGATGACTCGGCTTCACTCTTAAATCATAAATGATTCACTTAAGTGGTCTCTATATTTTGGACATGTAACCTGGTTGCTGATTTGTAGTTGCTTGAATGACTCCAATTGAAAAAGTTAAGAACCATGCCAATCCACAATGCTAATATCATACACCACCATGAAAGTTGAAATTCTTCTTTCCATACCATGCTACCAAACAATAAGACTAAGAACCACCACTCATGGTCTAGTGAGAAGCTAGGGTCCATAATCTCCTCCTATCTGGCTTTCACTTTAAACCTTGAATCATATATCATATGATTTTAAAATAACAATTAAAACTTTGCCTGAAAAGATGCCTAGAGCAACAAGTCAAGTCGGGCCCCAGAGTGGGTCTGACTAAAAAAAATTTCATTTTTATGCAACTGACCTCTAAAATATCTCACGGAAAACAAACAAACCTCTGGAAACGATCGGCATCGTTTTTGGATCATTAAGCTGAGTTTCGCAACTTTCAGGCAATTACGCCACAATTTTTGCATTTAATCGCGAAGACGTAATTTTCAATGTGGTCAAAACACCTTTTTGGAGCTCGCCGTCTGACAGGCGTGTACTCTGATATACAAGGATGACTTCTACCAAATGGTTTCTCAAGACGAGTCCCGAGCGAAGAGATATTAATTTCCGAAAATGCCCAACTGGCTTTGTCGACAGTGCGGACTTGATGAAGTCAATGTTCTGGCAACACATGATGCCTTTCTTAAAAATACCAAACGACCTCCGTGGGTCCTCAAATTTGAAACATAGGTACCTTAAAGTACATATTAAATCTTTAAATTCTCAATTTGATCACCAGACTGACAGGATGCAAACGACGCGCTCACCAAAACGGCTACATTAATTGATATAACACTGGAGTGCGGATAACTGAATTTGATGGCAAAATGAGCTCTTTTGAAAACCGATCAAACGGATTGGTAGAGCCTTGAAATTTGAAACGTAGCTCACCATTTATACCAACATTATCCCGGAACAAACATTCTGACATGACGCTCACCAGGACATTTTTACACTTGTGCAAACATCACAAACTACAAACGGATTGAGCTTTGAAAACTAAGCAAACGGATTCATAAGGACTTGAAATTTTGCATGTTGACTCACATTTATGCATAAAATTCAATCCATTTTTAAATTCTTCATGATAATAAACATGGCAAAAGATATAAACACCCAAAGTAGGCTACTTAATAAAATTTGCACTTGTGCCTATAATGCACTTTCAGCTCACCCCTCGAAATGGGTACCTAGTAAACTTATCCAAACTAAATTTTGAAAGTTGCACATCACTGCATAGGCCAAATGAAAGGTGTGGGAAATGAATCCCGAGCCTTACCCTCTAAAAATCAACTGGCTTCATTTTACCCCCTTGCTAACTAGGCCATTCAAACTGACTTATTTTAATCATTTGGAAATGCAGGGCAAAATTTTGAAATGGGCCTATAAACTTGACTTAGTTTTAAATACTCCCAACAGGTCATATGGTGCTCGAACACATGTGTGGCCCCTTAGGAACCCATATGACCCCTGACAACACCATATCACCCTTTAGGACCCCATATGACCCCTAACGACACCATATGACCCCCTAGGACCATATGATGACATGATGGTTCATATGGTGTCTTGAGGGATCATATGGTGATAACACATGTGTGGCCCCTTAGGGCCCCATATGATCCCTTACGACACCATATGACCCCTTAGGACCAAATGATGCCCTAATGGGTCATATGGTGTCTTGAGGGGTCATATGGTGTTCTAACACATGTGTGACCCCTTAGGACCCCATATGACCCCTTAGGACCCCATATGACCCCTTAGGACCCCATATCACCCCTTACGACACCATATGACCCCCTAGGACCATATGATATCCTAATTTGTCATATGGTGTCTTGAGGGGTCATATGGTATTCTAACACATGTGTGGCCCCTTAGGACCCCATATGACCGCTTACAACATCTTATGACCCCATGGACCTTGTATGACCCCTAAAGACACCATATTACCCCCTAGGACCATATGATGTCCTAATGGATCACATGGTGTTATGAGGGGTCATATAGTTTTCTAACACATGTGTGGCCCCTTAGGAACCCATATGACCCCTAATGACACCACATGACCCCTTAGGACCCCATATGACCCCTGACGATACCATATGACCCCTTAGGACCAAATGATTTCCTAATAAGTCATATGGTGTCTTGAGGGGTCATATTGTGTCTTGAGGGGTCATATGGTGTTCTAACATATGTGGGTCATAAAATGCTTGTTCTTTGTGGTATCCATGGGGACGTGATTAATATGTATGCTTAATTTATAAAGCCTAATAATGTAATATGAAAAATATATATAATGTCTTAAGTAATTAATTTGTCAAATAGTGTAATCAATAATAGAATATATATCATAAATAAGTCTTAAGTTAATAACTGTAAGAAGTATATATTTATATATAACACTTTTACCACTACCAGTATTTAAGAAGTTGGGAATTGATTTTTTTCCAAAGAGGAGCAGTCTACATCCAATCAATAGGATGATTCCCAACATATTGTAAGGATCAACATCTCGTAAACCTTGACAACATGGTCCCAATATAGGGTAAGGGCTTGGATTTGTAAACTTTGAGGGAGGCTATTGTATTTGGTCTCTAAGTGATTTGGTAATGTTCACATCCTCTTCTTCTTAAAACTAAAGTAGTAACAAAGGTTGATACTTGCATTAACAAAAGTTGACACTGAAGTTAATAAGAAAAATCTACCAATGCATGTAAATTGAGTGGATACTTTGAGTCTTCATGCCTTCATGTGAATACATCCTATGTTAAGGAGTTACTTTATGCTTGAGTGTATTCATGTGATTGTTTCATGTCTCATATGTTTTCAACATATGTCTTTGGGTGTGCCTCATGACTGATGTGTCTCCATCATGTAAATATACACAAATATATTATACATATTACAATATTTAGATGCACATCAATGATAAAACTGTCAAACAAATTCCATGTAATGATCCTGACTCATACCACTTTGCAGAGCCTATTGTAAAAATTAATTATTTCTATCGGATTCTAATTTAATAAATTTACAATATGCTATAATTGGATCTCATTTCAATTGTAAATATTTAAGTTTCAAAGTACAAAGACATGCACACATCGAACAAATTGGACCGACTATCAATATCTATATATATCAAAATGCACAACAATTGTGTATGTATACAAAACTGACATATATGCCAAGTCAATAAAAGTTTTACAAAATTTGTGGCATATGTCGTGTCCAGATCAATATACAATAAAAATGTCAAATATGTAGTGTCCTAAATTGTGCCCAGTGCATTTATGACACTGACGCATGGCTCCTAGTGCATTTATGATGAATCTATATCTAAATTATATTATTTTGGCATCTTGGGCTCGAAAGACAAAGTGCCTCAAAATGCCTAGAAACCCCATTTGGGCCTACTTTTGGATGCACGTAAGCGCGATGTAGGAACGCCCACACAACGCTAACATCTTGAAAAGTTGGTGAAGTCTCGAATCTAATAGAGAGCTAGACGTTGGCTAATGCGTGTCCTTTGGTTGGAATTTTTTCGTAATGACTCTCCACGTCTCTCTTAGCCATTTGGAGGAATTGATTATATGTTGCATTGATGTTTTGTCATTGATATCAACACTAGCTTCTTTGGCTACTTTACCAGTATCCTTTTGGTCTCGGTAGGTTGTTTGGTCTCTAGTTGGTTAGATCATGATGATCCAGTATACTTTGGTATGCTTTGGTTTATGGAATTGGCTTAGATCTGCTATTCATGCCACTCAGATACATGTTCAGTTAGTTGGTTTTCACTTGGTGATCGGATGCTATCTTATGTGCTGGTAAGCCTGGTTTGTTGATCCGGTAAGGATTTCACTGACAGAGCTTTGTTGAAGATCTTTTGATGTTATGCATAAGTGGTGTTGTTGTGGCTACTAGTAGAGATTCAGGATGCTGGTGGTGATCGTGTTTGAGACTTGACTAATTGGGATCATTTCTTTAGCATGTGTGGACCTAAATTGGGTCCGACACTATCTAGGTTATGGACCGACTTATTATAACGTGTTGTTTTGTCTTCTTGATGTGTTTTCAGGATGTCTTATGGGTTGGATGTTATTTGTGTAGTCTTAGACCGACACGTTTTATAATTATGCAATTGGTTTATTGTCTGGTGGCTGACCTTATTGTTTATGGTCGAGGGTTTGTATATATATGTATATGATCTCAATGTAGATCATATGGATGGATGAAATTGTATGCAAGAGAATAATGTAATAATCATTCATGCAGAGGATTTGGTAGATCATTGGTGATCGAGTTGGGTTTAGGTAAGAGGATTAAGTCTTCTAGTATTGAGCTTAACCAAAAATGTACTTAGGCATAGGAGATGCTATCATTGTAGTTCATTCTTCCTTCCAGATTGTAGTCTGAATTTTTATGTAGTCAGTGAGACTCCTTTTGTAATGAGCAGCGTGCTCTAGGCTATTGGCCTTCCTGCAAGTGCAGGCCCCTCAATTTGTAATCACATACTTACTGCAGAAGTATTATCTGATTGTGGGTAGGCTTCCCACCATTTTTTCCCCCCTTTACTGGGTTTTCCACGTACAATTATTGGTGACATGTGGATGGTATTTATTCTCTAATTGTTGCTTGTGCTTAATTCATATATCTTCTATTTCGGTAATCGGTTTATGCATTTTGGTATTGATCTTGTGTTTTGGTATTAAAGTTTTAATTGTTTAAGGTTCCGATAATCTGGTGACAACTGATTCACCCCCCTCTTAGTTGTCTTCTGGTTATTTGAACTGTCTAACAATTGGTATCAACACCGGTAAATCCTACAAGATACTAGTCTATGATTGGAGGTCTACTATATTTGACTAAGACTAGACCGGATATAATGAATGTAGTTTGCATTGCATCAAGATATCAAAGTGATCCTAGAGAAAATCACGAGAGTGCAGTGAAAAGGATTTTAAGATACTTACAAGGATCATATGAATATGGTTTGTGGTACCCTAAAGATGACCAGAAAAGTACATC